>NW_024111092.1:0-16101 GCF_003073215.2 Triticum urartu
CAAAAACTATTATCTACTATCCATATTGCACTTGTATCACCATCTCTTCGCCGAACTAGTGCACCTATACAATTTACCATTGTATTGGGTGTGTTGGGGACACAAGATACTCTTTGTTATTTGGTTGGAGGGTTGCTTGAGAGAGACCATCTTCATACTACGCCTCCTACGGATTGATAAACCTTAGATCATCCACTTGAGGGAAATTTGCAACTGTCCTACAAACCTCTGCACTTGGAGGCCCAACAATGTCTAAAAGAAGAAGGTTGTGTAGTAGACATCAAGTCTCATGATTTTAATTTTTCCAAGTTTAGTAGAAAGCTTCATGAAAAAGAATTGCCTAGTGAGGATGAAATAATTGGTCTTGCTTCTATTGTTGTGCCTCCTACTGATGCACTAGAACAATATTTGCTAGACCATGAAAATGATTTACATATGCATGAAAGAAATGAAATAGATAAGATTTTCTTTGAACAACGTCCTCTGCTTAAACACAATTTGCCTATTGAAACTCTAGGAGGTCCTCCTCCACCTAAAGGTGATCCTTGTTTGAATTAAAACAATTCCCAAACACTTTGAAATATGCTTATCTTGATGAAATTAAGATATATCATGTTATTATTAGTGCTAACCTTTCAGAACATGAAGAAGAAAGGTTATAGAAAGTTCTAAGGAAGCACCGAGCTGCTATTGGATATACTCTTGATGATTTAAAGGGCGTTAGTCCCACTCTATGTCAGCACAAGATTAGTATGGAACCTAATGCTAAACTCGTTGTTGATCACCAATGTCGGTTAAATCCAAAGATGAAAGAAGTGGTAAGAACGGAAATATTAAAACTTCTGGAAGCAAGTATAACTATCCCATAGCTGATAGTAGATGGGTAAGTCCTGTTCATTCTATCCCTAAAAAGGGAGGTATTACTGTTGTTCCTAATGATAAGAATGAACTTATTCCACAAAGAATTGTTACAGGTTATAAAATGGTAATTGATTTAAACAAAGCAACTAGAAAATATCATTACCCTCTACCTTTTATTGATCAAATGCTAGAAAGATTATCAAAGCACACATATTTTTTCTTCCTTGATGGATATTCTCGTTTTTCACAAATACCTGTTTCTCAACCTGATCAAGAAAAGACCACTTTTACTTGTCCCTTTGGAACTTATGCTTATATGCTTATGCCTTTTTTTATGCAATGCATGCTACCTTTCAAAGATGTATGACTGCTATATTCTCTGACTTTTGTGAAAAGATTGTTGAGGTTTTCATGGATGATTTCTCTGTTTATGGGAAGTCCTTTGATGATTGTTTAAGCAATCTTGACAGAGTTTTGCAGAGATGCGAGCAAACAAATCTTGTCTTGAATTGGGAAAAGTGCCACTTTATGGTTAATGAAGGTATTGTCTTGGGCCATAAAATTTCTGAAAGAGGTATTGAAGTGGAGAAAGCTAAAGTTGATGCAATTGAGAAAATGCCATGTCCTAAAGATATCAAAGGTATTCGTAGTTTCCTAGGTCATGCTGGTTTCTATAGGATATTTATCAAAGACTTTTCTAAAATTTCTAGGCCTCTTACGAATCATTGGCAAAAGGGCATTCCTTTTGTTTTTGATGATGATTATTTAGAAGCCTTTGAAATACTCAAGAAAGCCTTAATTTCTGCACCTATTGTTCAACCACCTGACTGGAACTTGCCTTTTGAAATTATGTGTGATGCTAGTGATTATGCTATTGGTGTTGTTCTAGTAGAAAGAGTTATTAAGAAACCGAATGTTATTCATTATGCTAGTAAAACTCTAGATAGTGCTCAATGAAATTATGCTACTACTGAAAAAGAACTCTTAGCAATGGTGTTTGCTTGTGATAAATTTAGATCTTATATTGTTGATTCAAAAGTAATTGTTCACACCGATCATGTTGCTATTAAATATCTAATGGAAAAGAAAGGTGCTAAACCTAGACTTATTTGATGGGTTCTCTTGCTACAAGAATTTGATTTACATATCACTGATAGAAAAAGGAGCTGAGAACCCAGTAGCTGATAACTTATCTAGGCTTGAAAATATGCTTGATGACCCACTACCTATTGATGATAGTTTTCCTGATGAGCAGTTAGCTGCAATAAATGGTGCTCATAATACTCCTTGGTATGATGACTATGCTAATTACATTGTTGCTAAATATTTACCACCTAGCTTTACATATCAACAAAATAAAAAAAATTCTTCTATGATTTAAGACACTACTTTTGGGATGACCCACATCTTTATAAAGAAGGAGTAGATGGTATTATTAGACGTTGTGTACCTGAGCATGAACATGGACAAATCCTACAGAGATGTTACTCCGAAGCTTATGGAGGGCATCATGCTGGAGATAGAACTGCTCACAAGGTATTGCAATCGGGATTTTATTGGCCTACTCTCTTCAAGGATGCCCGTAAGTTTGTCTTATCTTGTGATGAATGCCAAATAATAGGTAATATTGGTAAGTGTCAAGAAATGCCTATGAATTATTCAATTGCTGTTGAACCATTTGATGTTTGGGGATTTGATTACATGGGACTTTTTCCTTCCTATAATGGGTATACACATATTTTGCTTGCTGTTGATTATGTTACTAAATGGGTAGAAGCTATTCCAACCAGTAGTGCTGATCACAACACCTCCATTAAAATGCTTAAGGAAGTTATTTTCCCAAAGTTTGGAGTCCCTAGATATTTAATGACTGATGGTGGTTCACACTTCATTCATGGTTCTTTCTGTAAAATGCTTGCCAAGTATGATGTTAACCATAGAATTGCATCACCTTATCATCCTCGGTCTAGTGGTCAAGTTGAACTTAGCAATAGAGAAATAAAATTAATCTTGTAAAAGATTGTCAATAGGTCCCGAAAGAATTGGTCTAAGAAATTAGATGATGCACTTTGGGCTTATAGAACAGCATACAAAAATCCCATGGGTATGTCTCCTTATAAAATGGTTTATGGAAAAGCTTTTCATTTGCCTCTAGAGTTAGAGCATAAAGCATATTGGGCAATACAAAGAACTCAACTATGATTTCAAACTTGCCGGTGAAAAGAGGTTATTTGATATTAGCTCATTAGATGAATGGAGAACCCAAGCTTATGAAAATTCCAAGTTGTTTAAAGAAAAAGTCAAAAGATGGCATGATAAGAGAATCCAAAAGCATGAGTTTAAAGTAGGAGAATATGTTCTTTTGTACAACTCTCGTTTCACATTCTTTGCAGGGAAACTCCTCTCAAAATGGGAAGGCCCCTATGTCATCTAGGAGGTTTATCATTCTGGAGCCATCAGAATAAATAATGCCGAAGGTACTAACCCGAAGGTTGTTAACGGGCAACGAATAAAACATTATATCTCAGGTACGCCCATTAATGTTGAAAGTAATATTATCCAAACTTTGACACCAGAAGAACATATAAAAGAGTCCTTCCAGAACACTCCAGAATCATGAAAATAAGGAGTACGTGATACGGTAAGTAAACGGACTCCGAAAAATCCGCAAAAATATATTTTTGTTAGTTTTGGAATATTTAGAAAAATAGGAAAATAAGAAACTTCCAGGAAGCGTACCCTGGTGGGCACAAGACACCAGGGCGCGCCTACCAAGCCAAGCGCACCCAGGTGGGTTGTGCCCACCTGGAGTACCTTCCGGACTCCGTTTTTCTACAGCTTGCTTGTTTCCCAAGATAAAAAATCTTTATATACCCCCCGAACCTATTGACCATCATATCACGGAGAAATCTTTTGTTTTCTTTTTTGCTATTTTTTGTCAGATCACATCTACCATGACCGCTTCAAGCTCCTCCAAGCACAAGTTCTTCAAGAACATCATCAACCCATATTTGCGGGAGGTGGTGCAGCACCCTCAAGTCATCCAAATGCATGAGGGGGTACTTCACCTCCGCAATGTGCCCGGTCCTAAGGGGACGGGAACCGTGGAGGCCAAGCTTGAAGCTATGGAACAAGATGTGTTCTGCTGCAAGGGGATGGTGGAGCGTGGACTCAATGCCAATCACCTCATGATCGCGGACCTTTCCCGTGATCTCAAGGTGGATGGCAAGCCCATGAAGGACATCGTCTTCACCCTCAAGGAGCAAATCAACTTCCTCCAAAGCCAAATTTACGATCTCCAAAACCAAGTCTTTGAATATGAGGCAAGGTTTAAAGGTATGAGTTTGGATGCTGGTTGCAGGACCCGTGAGACTCACTCTTCCTCTTATGATGGTGGACCTCTGCTATGGAAACCCGAGGACAAGATCCCTTCTTCATCACTACCACCTTCTTCTTCATCACCAAAAGAGAATTGAGTATCGGGTATGGGCACTCCCCTTGGCTTCCGCCAAGCTTGTGGGATGTTCCCCGGTATTGTATCATCCCCACTATCTTTTGCCTTTACTTATTTTAGTTCGATCTTTTGCTTTAGATGAATAAAAGTTTAGCTCGGTCCTTTCTTTCTGAGAGTTTGCTTAGTGACCTATCCTTGTAATCGTGTGCGAGATATATAATAAAGTTTAGTTTGAGTTTTTGCTTTCTTTATTTTCATGTTGCAATAAAAATAAAGGAAATAAATGAAAGAAAGGATATAAATGAAAAAGATCATATGCTAATCTTTTGGTAGGTGATGACACCACATAAGGAAAAGTATAAGTAGAAAATTTTATTAGAGATTGACAAACATAGCATTAGTCAATGATGCAACTCATGAAAGAATTAATAAGGGAAGAGAAGACTCACATATAAATATACTATCCTAGAAATTGTTTGTGATTGTGAGCCCTCGTCAAAATACTACATGCCAAAATTGTTGACGTTGGACAAGGAAGACAACCTAATGGTTCATGTTTGTTTATATTCACATAGAAGTCATATTGTCATAGATCCTTTAACATGTGGTGCTTGCCCCCTACCTTTGCTAGCCAAAAATTCCGCACTAAGTAGAGATACTACTTGTGCATCCAAAAACCCTTAAACCCAAATCTTATTTTCAAGAGTCCACCATACCTACATAGGGATTGAGCAAGATCCCTCAAGTAAGTTGTCATCGGTGCAAAAAGGCAATAAAAATTGCTTCTAAAAGTGTGAGATCATTTAGTGTAAGAGAATATTGAGCGTTGCACGGACTTGTGATGGTGAAGGATAAAAGCGACAGACTACATAATAAAGGTCGCTATCACAAGGGGCAATGCAACTTGACGTTCTTTTGCATTAAGGGGTTGAGAATACAAACAAATAAGCACATGGCAACCTCTGTTCCCTCTGCGAAGGGCCTATCTTTTACTTTTATGTATTTACTTTTATGCAAAGAGTCAAAGTTTTCCCTCTATTCCTTTTTATTTTTCTCGTTTGGCAAGCCTCATGTGGTGAGGAAAGATCTAGGCATATATGTTCAGCTAAATATAGATAGCATGAGCTATTATTGTTGACATTGCCCTTGAGGTGAATATGTTGGGAGGCGAAACTATAGACCCCTATCTTTCTATGTGTCCGGTTGAAATGTTTGCTCATGAGTACGCGGTGAGTGTTAGCAATCATGGAAGACTATATGATGGTTGAGTATGTGGACTTGCCTAATGGCTCTGATACGTGACCCTTCCTAAAAAGATGATGAATTGTAGTTGCAAAGTTGACTGCGAACATAGTTTGTTGGTTTCTAATAGAGTTTTTGCTTTATGCTTCAATAGTGTGATGAATTGTCACTTATTCATGAGAAGTCTATGATAAAAGTTATATGATAAGAGTCTTATGTTTAAGTTTGTTGCTATTATAATAATGAACATGATGCTTCTATGTCCGTATTTTGTTTTTATCGACACCTCTCTCTCTCTCTCTAAGCATGTGGACATGTTTTTTGATTTCGGATTTCGCCCGAGGACAAGCGAGGTCTAAGCTTGGGGGAGTTGATACGTCCATTTTGCATCATGTTTTCCTACTGTTATTTATGATGTTTTTATCCATAATAATGCTTATTGGAGTAATTCTAATGCCTTTTCTCTCATAATATGCAAGGTATACACAAAGGAGGAGAATTCCGGCAGCTGGAAATCTGGACCTGGAAAAGCTACATCAAGCTACCTATTCTGCACAACTCCAAACAAGCTGAAACTTCACGGAGAATTTTTATGGAATATATGAAGAATATTGGAGCAAATAAGTACCAGAGGAGGCCCACCAGGTGGGCACAACCCACCTGGGCGCTCCCTGGTGGGTTGTGCTCACCCAGGCTGACCTCCGGTGCCCATCTTCTGGTATATAAGTCATTTTGACCTAGAAAAAAATAAGGAGTGGAATTTTGGGATGGAGCGCCACAGTCTCGAGGCAGAACTTGGGCAAGAGCACTTTTTCCCTCCGGCGGAGTGATTCCGCTGTGGGAACTTCCCTCCCGGAGGGGGAAATCATCGCCATCATCATCATCACCAACAACTCTCCCATCTTGGGGGCGGGGGGAAATCTCCATCAACATCTTCAATAGCACCATCTCATCTCAAACCCTAGTTCATCTCTTGTGTTCAATCTTGTTATCAGACCTATAGATTGGTGCTTGTGGGTGATTAGTAGTGTTGATTACATCTTGCAGTTGATTACTATATGGTTTATTTGGTGGAAGATTATATGTTTAGATCCAATATGCTATTTAATACCCCTATGATCTTGAGCATTATTATCATTTGTGAGTAGTTACTTTTGTTCTTGGGGTCACGGGAGAAATCATGTTGCAAGTAATTATGTGAACTTGATATGTGTTTGATATTTTGATAGTATGTGTGTTGTGATTCCCTTAGTGGTGTCGTGTGAACATCGACTACATGACACTTCACCATATTTGGGCCTAAGGGAATGCATTGTGGAGTAGCAATTAGATGATGGGTTGCGAGAGTGATAGAAGCTTAAACCCTAGTTTATGCGTTATTTCGTAAGGGAACGATTGGATCCAAAAGTTTAATGCTATGGTTAGAATTTATTCTTAATACTTTTCTCATAGTTGCGGATGCTTGCGGGAGGGTTAATCATAAGTAGGAGGTTTGTTCAAGTAAGAACATCACCTAAGAACTGGTCCACCAACATATCAAATTATCAAAGTACCGAACACGAATCAAACCAACATGGTGAAAGTGACTAGATGAAAATCCCATGTACGCTCAAGAACGCTTTGTTCATCATAAGAAACCATTTTGGCCTGTCCTTTGACTCAAAAGGATTGGGCTACCTTGCTGCACTTTTGCTACTATTATCGTTACTTGCTCGTTACAGATTAGCTTGCTATCAAACTACTCATCTACTTACAATTTCAGCACTTGCAGGCATTACCTTGTTGAAAACCACTTGTCATTTCCTTCCGCTCCTCGTTGGGTTCAACGGTCCTACTTATCGAAAAGAGCTACAATTGATCCCATATACTTGTGGGTCATCATTTCTCCCTTTACCCTTAGCCGAACAATCGAGAACGTAAAGAGTAAGCTTAGGAGCAGGGCAACCCAACTATTGACCGAAGACACAATTTGAAACCGATGCATATAAAGCAATATCCAAGAATGTTTTGCCAAGGACTCCACGGAGTACCATGGCTTTGGGTGGGTTCGGCTCTAGTCGCGGCTCCCCATTAATATTGTTGTTGCTTTAAAGGCATCTCGTGTTGCACTGCGAAAGTTATGCGCAAAAAAACAAAAAACTTCACGTCTAAATTAACTGGTCAAGTTTCTAGTGCCAGTCCGGAATTGGTCTTAAAATTGATTTGAGATTGTGTCGTGCTTTTAACATGGTACGTCCGATCTCCAGACTTCAAGTGGGTCAGCTGCTACTTCTTGATCTTGAGTTGGTTTTTCCTTGAAGAGGAAAGGGTGATGCAGCAAAGTAGAGTTAAGTATATCCCTCAGTTTGAGAACCAAGGTATCAATCCAGTAGGAGACAACGCACAAATCACCTAATACCTGCACAAACAATCAAACAACTAGCACCCAACGCGATAAAGGGGTTGTCAATCCCTTCACGGTTACTTGCAAAAGTGAGGTATGATAGAGATAAATAAACGGTAAAGTAAATATTTTTGGTATTTTTGGTTTATAGATCGGAAAGTAAAAATTTGCAAAAAGAGTAGATCGGAAGCTTATATGATGGAAAATAGACCCGGGGGCCATAGGTTTCACTAGAGGATTCTCTCATGATAGCAAATAATACAGTGGGTGAACAAATTATTGCCGAGCAATTGATAGAAAAGCGCAAAGTTATGACGATATCTAAGGCAATGATCATGAATATAGGCATCACGTCTGTGTCAAGTACGATTCTACATCTACTACTATTACTCCACACATCGACCCACCCCTGCCTGCATCTAGAGTATTAAGTTCATGAAGAACAGAGTAACGCATTAAGTAAGATGACATGATGTAGAGGAATTAACTCAAGCAATATGATGAAAACCCCATCTTTTTATCCTTGATGGCAACAATACACAATATGTGCCTTGCTGCCCCTACTATCACTGGGAAAGGACACCGCAAGATTGAACCCAAAGCTAAGCACTTCTCCCATTACAAGAAAAACCAATCTAGTTGGCAAAAAAAACCGATAGTTCGAAGAAAATTACAAAGATACCAAATCATGCATATAAGAATTCAGATAAGATTCAAATAATATTCATAGATAAGCTGATCATAAATCCACAATTCATCGGATCTCGGCAAACACACTGCAAAAGAATATTACATCGGATAGATCTCCAAGAACATCGAGGAGAACGTGGTATTGAGAATCAAAGAGAGAGAAGAAGCCATCTGGCTACTAGCTATGGACCCATAGGTCTGAGGTAAACTACTCACGCTTCATCGAAAGGGCAATAGAGTTGATGTAGAAGCCCTCCGTGATCGAATCCCCCTCCGTCAGGGTGCCAGAAAACGTCCCTAGATGGGATCTCACGGGTACAGAAGGTTGCGGCAGTGGAAAATGTTTTCATGGATGCTTTTGGAGGTTTGGGAATATATGTGAATATATAGGCGAAGGAATTAGGTTAGGGGAGTCATGAGGGGCCCACAAGGGTGGAGTGCGCGCCCTAGCCCCCTGTGCGCGCCCTCCGTCCTTGTGGCCGCCTTGTGGCTCTTTCCGCTTGTCTTTCCGGGCTCTTGTGTGTCTTCTGGTCCAAGAAATATCATCGCAAAGGTTTCATTCTGTTTGGACTCCGTTTGGTATTCCTTTTTCGTGAAACTCAAAAACAAGAAAAAAAATAGAAACTGGCACTGAGCTCTAGGTTAATAGGTTAGTCCCAAAAATAATATAAAATAGCATATTAATGCATATGGAACATCCAAAATAGATAATATAATAGCATGGAACAATAAAAAGTTATAGATACGTTGGAGACATATCATCAGCCTTCAGTTGCAATCTCCCTTTCCGAAGGCTGAGTATTTCTCATAGGCCAGTTTAGCGAATTAGACTCGAGCGGCTTTAGAGGGAAACCAGGCCATCCGAAAATTGACCACACACTTGAGTCAAGAAAGATGTGGTAGAAAAAGACTTTGCAATGACTTAGAAGAAAACATTTATTATAAAATGGCTCATATAAATTTAAGAGCCCCCAATTAACATATGGGAAAAAGAGGTATTTTTAACAAACTAAGTTTTTAACAAACGAGTTTTTTGTCTAAGACAAGTATAACGCTTGGTTGAACCGAACAAAAATTGATTTTTTTAAAAAAAATGAGCATGAAAGCAACTTAGTTGGTTAATGTGGTCGGCGTTGATGACGTGGTCAGGGCTTGTGGTGGGACGAGGACGCCCAACGAACTTTCAAATATCCGATATGGTGCGTAGTCCTCGAATTGACCGAGGTCCCAGACCCCAAGCCTGAGGTAACTGAGCGAAGAGCTTGGCTTGACGAAGTGGTGACCCAGCACGGTCAATGTGGCGAGGCGAAGCCCCAGTCCAGCTGTCGTGACGAAGCTGGTCGGCTGGTGATGCTGAATTTCTCAGAGTAGGTTGATGAAGAGATGGCGAAGCCCCCGGCCCAGCCAAGTTGACAGAGCAGGTCGCGGGGCGACACCATAGCCCCCACGTTAGCCGATGTGTCAAAAAACAGGCCGGCGATGTGGACATCGGTTTTGTTGCTTGGACCTTGTGCATGTACTTTGTCCATCGTTTAGATCGATCTCATGCCAAGTTGCCATGGCCAATACAATAAACTTCCGCGTGCATGTTAGCTCGGTTTGGCTCCCTTACCTGCAATAGAGACCATCGGTGGTTAGTCGAAGAGATGGCTATGGCAGAAATTGATCTTCGGATCAGGTCGATTTCCCGACGTTACGACGCCTCTAAAATATTCTTCCGAGCTTGATGTACGAATAAAGTTTGACGATCCAACAATGATAAGGCTCAATGAAAAAATATTTTATGCAACGAATCTAACTGAAATAATAGCACCTGATTTGGCTTCGGTAGAAAATCCCATCGCACCGTGACGACACCTAGTAGGACCTGTATGGGACACCAATGGCGGTTCTAAATCCAGCATATCTCAAGGTAGGAGTCCTATGCTAGGAATCTTGGAGCGATTGTAACATGGACACCGGATTTTACCCAGGTTCAGGCTCTCTCAAAGAGATAATACCCTATGTCCTGCTTTTGATTGTATTCATATGGGTGATAGTATAGAGTATAGGTATCTGCCACGAGATTGTTGTGTATAATTGTAAGATGATCTATTGACTAGCCTGGCCTCGGTTTGTATAATGCATCGGAGGCCTAGGATTTGGAAGAGTCCTCGTCTTGTGTACTGATACGTCTCCAACATATCTATAATTTTTTATTGTTCCATGCTCTTATATATCAATCTTGGATGTTTTATATCCAATTATATATCATTTTTGGGACTAACCAATTGACCTAGTGCCAAGTGCTAGTTGTTGTTTTTTTGCCTGTTTTTCGTTTTCTAGGAAATCAGTACCAAACGAAGTCCAAACGCTACGTAACTTTTTGGTGATTTTTTCTGGACAAAAGAGGCCCTAGAAGCTTTGGGAGGAGGCCAGAAGGCAAGGAAGAAGATGGCAAGGCAACAAGTTGTGCCCAGGGGGTAGGCGTGCCCTGGTGCCTTGTGGGCCCCACATGGCTCATTCTGACCTAATTCCCCCTCTCTAAATTCTCTAAAATGGGGAAACCAATAGAGAGCCACCTAATAATACTTTTTCCGCTGCCGCAAGTTTCTGTTCTTCCGTGATCCCATCTGGAGGCCTTTTCTGGTACTCTGTCGGAGGGCTTCTACATCAACCTTTCTGCCCTTCCGATGATGTGTGAGTAGTTTACCATTGACATATGGGTCCATAGCTAGTAGCTAGATGGCTTCATCTCTCTCTTTGATCTTCAATACAATGTTCTCCTCAATGTTCTTGGAGATCTATTCAATGGAATCTTCTTTTACGGTGTGTTTGTTTGGATATGATGAATTGTGGGTTTATGATCAGATTATTCATGCATATTAATTGAGTCTACTATGAATTCTTTGATGCATGATTATTATAGCTTTGTATTTATCTCCAATCTATCTGTTTGGTTTGGCCAACTAGATTGATTTATCTTGCAATGAGAGAGGTGCTTTGTAATGGGTTCAATCTTGCGGTGCTCAACCCCAGTGACATAAGGGGACATGACACGTATTTGTATTGTTTCCATTAAGGGGGAAACGACGGGGTTTATTCATATTGGTTGGATTTACTTTGTCTACATCATGTCATCTTGCTTAAAACTTAATACTCTAGATGCATGCTGGATAGTGATCGATGGGTGGAGTAATAGTTGTACATGCAGGCTGGATTCAGTCTACTTGTCTCGGACGTGATGCTTATATACATGATTATTGCCTTGAATATTGTCATAACTATGCGCTTTTCTATCAATTTCCCAACAGTAATTTGTTTACCCACTGTATGCTTTTGTTCGAGAGAGAAGCCTCTAGTGAAAACTATGCCCCTCGGGTCTACCTTTATCATATATTAAATCCAAAAATACCTTGCTGCAATTCATTTGCCATTATTTTATTTTTGTGTTTTATTTATCTATTTATCACTATCAGATTTGATCCTTGCAAATAACTGCCAAGGGGATTGACAACCCCCTTGATCGCGCTGGGTGCAAGTATTTGCTCTTTTGCGTGTAGGTGTTGCTAACGAGGTTTCGCATGGTTCTCCTACTGGATTGATAACCTTGGTTCTTAACCGGGGGAAATACTTATCTCTACTGTTCTGCATCATCCTCTCCTCTTTGAGGAAATCCCAACGCAGCTCACAAGTAGCATGTGCCAAGTCTTGGGGAGTCTTGTATGCGTCATGGGTTGCCCAGAGTGGCCCGTGAATGAACCGCCATGGGGATCCTTGGCTTGATTCATCTGGTCAGGAAACATCATGATGAGTACCCCTAGTCCAGGACACCATCACTAACAGATTGCCAACTGATGGGACTGCTCCCGAGGAAGAACGACACGCCAAAGGTGCTCTTCCCCGAGTTCACGTCACCAGCATGGTCAAAGTCGTTGTAGCTGATCAAGTTCTTGCGGTCACCACCGTGATAGACACAACCATGTGTGGTCGTTCCTGCAATGTACCGGAGCAGGTGCTTGACCAGCACGAGATGATCGCTAGTGGGAGCTTCCATGAACTTGCCCGGGAACCCGACGGTGAATGAGATATCCGGCCGGGTGTGCACAAGATACCTCAGGCTGCTGATGACACTTCAATAAAAAGTTGCATCCACCGGCTTCTTGGGGCTCTCCTTGCTAAGCTTGAGTCGTGCATCTATCGGGGCTTTCACGGTGTGGCAGTCTTTCATGACTGCTCGCTCAAGCATCTGGGTGGCGTAGGCCGCCTGGGTGATTGTCGTGCGACCATGCTCCTAGTTCACCTCCAGCCCAAGGTAGTACCGAAGCACCCCGAAGTCGCTCATGCTGAAGAGTCGCTTCATCTCCTCAAAGCGGAGCACAACTTAGTGTGCTCGGAACCAACGATGACAAGGTCTTCGGCGTAGATGTCGATGATGAGAAGCGTGTCCCCAGTTACATGAGCGTAAAATCCGTTCTTGGAGGCACTACAAGTGAAGCCGAGCGAGGCCAAGCTCGCATCCAGCTTGGTGTTCCATGCCCTCGGTACTTGGAGGAGACCATACAAGGCCTTGTGTAGCTTGTACACGCCCTGCTCGCATCCTTCGGCGATGAAACCAGGTGGCTGGGAGATGTAGACCTCCTCTTCGAGGTTTCTATTGAGTAACACCGACTTGACGTCTTTGTGGTGGACCTCCCAGCCTTGATGTGCTACCAGGGTAAGGATTAGTCGAACGGACTCGAGCCTTGCCACGGGTGCGAAGACTTCCTCGAAGTCCACCTTTGCATGTTGCACATATCCTTTTGCGATGAGTTGGTCCTTGTGCTTGATGATGGTGCCAAGATGATCATCCTTCTTTACCTTGAACACCCACTTGACGGGGGTGATGACGACCTCGACAACAGTGACTACGACTCGGGGCCCGAGGAGGAGTGTGCCCTCGACCCCGAAGAATACGACGTTTTCGAGCAGCCCATTGAGGCACCTCAGCTCGAGAACATGCGACAATGATTGTCCAGCACGGCCAAGAGCATCAAAAACAAAACTCGGCGTCTTAAAGATGAAGAGAAGAACATAAACGTCTGATGGACCGAGCTCCTACTTGCTGAGCAGGCGCTCGAGGACAAGCTCCGTCAAACTGGTGTTGATCAGTTTTATCCCTGTAGGAACCTGTTGGCCGAGCTCGATGAAGAGGTCGAGGATAGCGTGTTGTCTAAGCACGAGTGGGCAGATAAACCTGACCACCCTCCTCAGGACCGACATCGGCCGATGGGTGAAAACAAGCATGTCCCCAAGGCCACGTGGCGCAAAGGTAGAGTAAATCCACCATGGGCACCTACGAAGAACTACCTAAAGGAGAAGAGGTCATTAGGATACGAGGTCCAACCTCGGTCAATCAAAAAATATCTATGTACGCGACTACACATGAGCACAACGTGATAGTATCTGACATACGCCAACCAACAACTCGGGTCTGAGGAGTTGCGCATCCTCAGTGCTTTACAGACAAGTTTATGCAACACCAGTTCCCTGAGGGGTTTAAACCCATGAACATGGAGCAATACGACGGAAGAACAGACCCCACCGTATGGATTGTGGACTTCCTCATGGCAATACATATGGCAAGTCGATATGACCTCTACGCCATTAAGTACCTGCCTCTCAAGTTCAACCACCTTACATCGTCCGAACAGACAAGGACAAAATGAACACAACTCCATGCATCCACCAGCCGGACAGAAAGAACACAACTCCACATAGCCACCTATCAGATAGGCCGAACCGGATAGGCATGAGGGAAGCAAACCCACCTCAGGGAAACAACTGAGCACAAATGAAAGGAGAGAATAAATCATATCCGCCCGGCAAGATGGCGACTCCGCACCGTCTTCCAACCCTCCTCAAAACCAGCCGGGTGTTTGGTGCGATAGCCATATGGGGTCCGGGCACGATGGTTGCCTCCAAAGACCAGATGCCGCCACCAACCGCCCGGCAAGATGTCGACTCCACATCGTCTTCCAACGTCCCCGCCCCACGAACAATCAGTCGGGTTTGGGCACGATAGCAAGACGGGGTCCGAGCATGATGGTCGCCTTTGCGTGGTGGCCCAAACATTAGAGGCCCCCAGCCATTCATCAGGCGGCACCCACAAGGATAGTCGGGTGGGGCCCGCACATGATGATCTTCTCTAACGGGTAGCCCAAACATCAGACACCCCCCACTGAAGCGAACGAAATGACACACACAGTGCGAGGGAAACGATCGCCAGACGAGTTGGTCCGGGGCATGCCCCTAGGCCACGCGTCATGAACACCAAGACGGCCGGCTCGGAGAGGAATGGTTGGGACCAATCGCGTGGTGGGGAAGACGAAACACAGGTAAGGACACGAGATGCGTGCGAGCGTGAGCACGGATGTCTTTAAAAGACGAATACTCCATGGTCATCCTTCAAAGGAGTAATGCATCGAACTTTTTCTTACATGCAGCGGAGAGAGGAGTACGCAATCAAGCCTTTGCGCCATGAAGCTCAGATGTGAGGTTTACACGTAAGTTTTACAAAAGTACACAGGATGAATACCTGGCCATGTGCAGCCGGTCCCGAAAATCCCGGGCCGAACCGACCGGGTCGTGCTTTTCGGGCTTGAGCCCTATTTGTTAGGCCCGACGGTCGGGTCGGGCCAGACACAGGTCTAGATTTTCACCGGGCTTTTTTGTGGCCCTGCCCGACAAATGCGTAAGCATGATCACGTTTCTAGAAATTTGAGCGGTTTGACTTTAACCAACTGCTATACTATCCCCTCCGTATAAAAAATGATGCTTTCTGATACTATTTTCTTTAACACAGTACAAACGCAAGCAACTGGCATATCATTTTGAAATTTAAAAAGTTATCATAGACATCCTGAAATAAATCCAGAAATAAATGCGAGCAGTAGGACTTGAACCCTGATGGGCTAAGGATAAACAGTCCCTCTAACCATCCAATTACCGGTTGGTTCGCGCTTTCTAATACTATTCAATATGTCAAAAAAAATGTCTTATATTTTGATTCAGACGGAGTACTACTACCTAACTTCTATCCACTAAAGTACGCTTAACCCTAACGGTTTTCCATGGCGCAAATCTCCAATGAAAGTTCTCCCCTTCCTTTTCTGTATCTACATGAGCATATCCCATCTCCCAACACTGGAGTACCAGATTAACTAACAGAAAAAATAAATTAACCGCCTTCCTTCTCCATCCCCTCTCCGTCCTACATAACGGACCCCGTGCATTTTCTCCCCACCTGTTCTCCATCGACCCCAAGGAGTTCGACACGTGCACCGCCTCCGTATGCCAGAGGCCATGGCCGAGGCCGGGGAGCTGGTGGTGAGCAGCGCCCAGCAGGACGACATGCTGCGGGTGGTGGCCGCCCTGGCCGGCATCCTGGAGCGCGTCGCGGAGCGCAACGACGCGGTGGCCACGCCCGGGGAGGCGGCGCCGGCGGCGGCGT
>NW_024111093.1:0-9827 GCF_003073215.2 Triticum urartu
CGGTCAGTTGGTGCAGTTCCAAGCAGAACGTCGTGGCGAGATCTATGTGTGAAGCAGAGTACATAGCTGCTTCTGAAGCAACAAATGAAGGAGTCTGGATGAAGGAGTTCATATCTGATCTAGGTGTAATACCTAGTGCATCGGGTCCAATGAAAATCTTTTGTGACAATACTGGAGAAATTGCCTTGGGGAAGGAATCCAGATTTCATAAGAGAACCAACCACATCAAGAGACGCTTCAATTCCATCCGCAATCAGGTCAAGGAGGGAGACATAGAGATTTGCAAGATACATATGGATTTGAATGTTGCAGACCCATTGACTAAGCCTCTCTCACGAGCAAAACATGATCAGCACCAAGACTCCATGGGTGTTAGAATCATTACTATGTAATCTAGATTATTGACTCTAGTGCAAGTGGGAGACTAAAGGAAATATGCCCTAGAGGCAATAATAATGTTGTTACTTATATTTCCTTATATCATGATAAATGTTTATTATTCAAGCTAGAATTGTATTAACCGGAAACTTAGTACATGTGTGAATACATAGACAAACAGAGTGTCCCTAGTATGCCTCTACTAGACTAGCTCGTTATTCAAAGATTGTTAAGTTTCCTGACCATATACATGTGTTGTCATTCGATGAACGGGATCACATCAGTAGAGAATGATGTGATGGACAAGACCCATCCGTTAACTTAACATAATGATCGTTTATTCTTATTGTTGTTGCCTTCATCATGACTTATACATGTTCCTCTGACTATGAGATTATGCAACTCCCGAATACCGGAGGAACACCTTGTGTGCTATCAAACGTCACAACATAACTGGGTGATTATAAAGATGCTATAAAGGTGTCTCCGATGGTGTTTGTTGAGTTGGCATAGATCAAGATTAGGATTAGTCACTCTGTATATCAGAGAGGTATCTCTGGGCCCTCTCGGTAATGCACATCACTATGAGCCTTGCAAGCAATGTAACTAATGAGTTAGTTACGGGATGATGCATTATGGAACGAGTAAAGAGACTTGCCGGTAACGAGATTGAACTAGGTATGAAGATACTGACGATCGAATATTGGGCAAGTAACATACCGATGACAAAGGGAATAACGTATGTTGTTATGCGGTTTAACCGATAAAAATATTCGTAGAATATGTAAGAACCAATATGAGCATCCAGGTTCCACTATTGGTTATTGACCGGAGATGTGTCTTGGTCATGTCTACATAGTTCTCAACCCATAGGGTCCGCATGCTTAACGTTCGATGACGATTTGTATTACGAGTTATGTGATTTGATGACCGAAGCTTGTTCGGAGTCCCGTATGATATCACGGACATGACAAGGAGTCTCGAAATGGTCGAGATGTAAAGATCGATATATTGGAAGGTTATATTCGGACACAGGAATGGTACCGAAGTGTTTCGGGTATTTTTTGGAGAACCGGGAGGTTATCGGAACACCACAGGGAAGTAGTGGGACTTGATGGGCTTTAGTGTAAATGAGAGAAGGGCCACAAGGGGTGTCTGCCCCCTCCATGGCTGGTCCGAATTGGACTAGGAGGGGGCGACACCTCCCTCTTTCCTTCTCCCTCTCTTCCTCCTTCCCTCTCTCTCCCTCTTGGAAAGGAAGGGGACTCCAACTAGGATTGGGAATCCTAGTTGGACACCCCTATGGTGCGCGCCCCCCTTAGGCCAGCCTCCTCCCCCCCTCCTTTATATGCGTGGGCAGGGGGCACCGCAAAGAACAACAGACAATCTCTTAGCCGTGTGCGGTGCCCCCTCCACAGTTTACCACCTCGGTCATATCGTCGTAGTGCTTAGGCGAAGCCCTGCGTCGGTAACTTCATCATCACCATCACCACGCCGTCGTGCTTACGGAACTATCCCTCATCCTCTACTGGATCAAGAGCTCGAGGGACGTCATTGTGTTGAACATGTGCACAACACAGAGGTGTCGTACGTTCGGTACTTTGATCGGTTGGATCGTGAAGACGTTCGACTACATCAACCACGTTACTAAATGCTTCCGCTTTCGGTGTACGAGGGTACGTGGACATGCTCTCCCCTCTTGTTGCTGTGCATCTCATAGATAGATCTTGCGTGATCGTAGGATTTTTTTTGAAATACTGCGTTCCCCAACAGCTATGTTTTATTCCTACGCATGTCAATTATTGTACACAATGGAACTGAACATGTAGAGCAAAAGAGATGAGCCTTGCGTGGCAATAAAATTTCATGCACACGTCGCTCTATGTTGGGCACAAAGGCAGCCCCTCCACCTATTTCGGATTGTAATCAAGAGGAGGATAACTGTTCCGAGGGGGATTCAGAAGGAGAAGACCACTCCTATTTACCCCCTGAGGTCTTTGCTCTAACTTGGCATGCTGATGTTGGTAATATCATGCATATGGTGCCTTGCATTGCTTACTTTATACATCAAATAGGTCATCTGCTTAGTTTAGACATGCTTTGTGTGAATTCCATCTGTTTAGTTTCTTTATCGTATATGTGAATCATGCAATGCCATCTTGTTTACCCAGGCATCATATATGTGAATTTTGCAATGCCACCCTGGTTAGCCAGTCATCTTATATGTGAATTATATCATGCCATCATTTTTTATTTCATATTAAATTTGTCAACATTTTTAGTACATTCAATTACTCTTCCTATACATCAGCCATTCGGCACGGGCATGGAAAAATCTGGAGTGGAAACAAGGTCTTCAGAGCAGACAATGCTATCTGACGAAGCGCGTGTCTTGCTAGTTACGGATAGCTCCTCAAACGAGGATTCATAGACAGATGACCAGTCCTATCCCCCCCCCCCGAGGTGCATGCTCTAACTTAGCAGGGCTATGTTGCTCATATCGTGCATATGGTATCTTGCACTGCTATGTCATTTGCTTAGTTTAGACATGCTTTGTATGAATGCCACTTATTTAGTGTCTAATTACCATATATGTGACTTATGCAATGCCATCTTGTTGCGAGCCATTATATATGTGAATTATGCAATGTTATCTTGTTGCTAGGCATTATATATGTGAATTATGCAATTCCATGCTATTTAGCCAAGCGTCATATATGTGAATTATATCATTCCGTCCTTTTTTGTATTTCTCATTGCATTTGTCAACAATGTTTGTATATTCAACTGCTCTTCCTGTGCATCAGCCATTTGAATTGGCGATAGAGAAATCTGGAGTGAAAACAAGGTCTTCAGAGTAGACAATGCTACCTGCTAAAGAAGATATCTTGTTGGTTACAGATAGCTCTTTAGAGGAGGATTTAGAGGCATGTGCCCAGTCCTATTATCCCCCTGAGGTGTATGCTCAAACTTGGCAGTGTTATATTACTCATATCATGCATATGTTGTATTGCAATGCTTAGTTTTTACATCAAATACACAATATTGAATGCCATCTCCTTAGTTGACACATCATATATGTGATTGCCCTCTCCTCACTTGCTTAGTATACAAATCATATATTTGAATTATATCATGCCATGATGTTTACATAGACAGCATGTATCTGAATTATGGCATGCCAACCCATTTTCTAAAGACATAATATAGTTATATCATCTCATCCTGTTTACATAGTCATCATATTTTGAATTATGTCATTCTATCCGTGAATTATATCATGCCGTCATGTTTCCAACGACAGCATGTTTGTGATTTATGGCATGCCAACCACTTTAATAGACACATCGTATAGTTATATCATGTCATCCTGTTTACATAGTCATCATATTTTGAAGTATGTCATCCTATCTTGTTTAGTTAGCCATCATACATGTGAAATTGTGTCATGCTACCCTGTTTAATTAGCCATCATATATGTGAAGTTATGTCCTACTATTCTATTTGGTTAGACAACATAAATGTGAATTATTTCATGCCTTGTTTTCTTCCCTACTATCCATTGCACCTGCCTATCTTACAATGTCTGTACATTCAATTACTTTTCTTGTTTACCAACCATTTCAATTGGAGGGGGTGATGGCAGTATCTGTGGGAGTAAAAACACGGTCTTCAGAAAAGATCGTGCTAGCTGTCGATGCAGATAGAACCACGGTTGTACTTGCCCAAGAACCAGCCCCACCACAGATAACCCAAACTCACACAGATTGTACCCCTACCCAATTGGACAGAGAACCAGTTACACCCCTCCTAACCCCAACCCCAGCAGATAGTAACCCAGTTCCAGTTGACACAACACCGTCTCCACCACAGAGCACCCAAACACGAGCAGTTAGTAAGGCAACTGCAGTGCCCAAAGCACGAGGACCACCACTCCGAACTCCAAGTCAACGCTTAAAGCAGAAGAAGAATTGTTCTCATGTCAGGTTCCGTAGCTATGGTTCATACTACTTTGCTCTTGCATCATTGTATTTACTCATACCAACTAATTTCAAATTTGAAGGATGCAATTGAAACTCCATTGGTGCAACAGGTATGTTTTAAACCTATTTATTTAACATGTTTGCTGTTGTAACTTGCTCTATGTTGATTTCAGTTTCAATTGAATAAACAGTTATGTTCTCATGCCATGCACATTACAAGTGTTGTTATTGTTGTGTAGTTTCCCACACTTATATTATGTCTATGCTGCTTTGTCTTAAATAGATATGATTCGAAATGTCTCAATCTTGATTTGGCAACATAAACTATAATGATATAGACCATACAGTGACCACACTACATAGATATATGTTTGTTTCATGATGTTATCTTGTCCACCTTACTACTGAACTGTTTTACCAAAATGAGTTTCATATACAACATGGTAAACTTGTGATGTGTTTGTTTGTTTCTATTTTAGAACACGGATAAAACATTGGAGAAGAGTACCCTGTTATGCAATGGTAAAGGAAGTAATGCAGATAAGGTTCAAGATAGTGAGATATCCCTGTTGGTCTCCAAGAAAGCTGATAAAAACTATACTGAAGACACTGAGACAACCCCAAAGTCTTGTCTTGATGTAGTGTTTGAGTTACTGGATACTACTGCTGGCACCAGCTCTTCGAACTCGCTGCCTGAATTAGTTCGGCTTCTTGAGTCTCAAATTCAAGTTGAAAGACATCGATCAGATGTTATGCGACAGGAAGCCGAAGGACTGAGGAAGTCCCTACAAAATTCAGATGCATACTTTTTGGTGCAAGAGCAAGTGCTGGAGGATTTAAGCGCCAAACAAGAGAAAGTTAATAAGCTTGCTTAGCAACTTGCCAGCATTATGGGTACCCAGGATATTGTTTCTTGAGCTCTTCTGAAGTGGTTTCAGTTCTGGACTTGTTTTGCTGTGACGTTTATTTGCACTGGTCGCCAACTTTGACAACCAATGTATATGATATGATGCTTTGTTCCCTATATTTGCACTGGTGGCGAACTTTGATGCCCAGTGGATGTAATATGTCTAATAGCCGTGATAGCCTAGCGTAAGTTGCTTGCTTATTTATTTCCTTGTTGTCTCGTTTATTTGTTTGCTTGTAGTCAGTGTAGTTCTTTTTCCGTGGTTTGCTAGTGTCCACAATAACCTATTTTCTAAAACTAGGCCACAATAACCATGGGCTACATATTTACTGTAGTTACCATGGGCCTCCTACGGGCCGTAGAAACAATGAGCCTTCTAAGGGCCATAGAAACAATGGGCCTTTTACGGGTCGTAGCATCAATGGGCCTTCTACGGGTCGTATGATCGATCGGCCAAACATGGGCCAATAACAGACCGCATTATGGGCCGTAAATGGGCTAGATTTGGAATCGTCCGTTCATGGGCCAACCATAACGGGCCGTCGTTAATCGGTCATATTTGATGACGCTACGAAAACGGCCCAACGGATTACAGGGCCGCAAACAGGCTGATTGTAACCACGGGCTGAATTTGGCCCACAAGCAGAAAAGGTCAGTAACGGGTCGTAAGTAACCGAATGCTGGAAATGAGCCCAAGAATAAATGGGCCATGAGAAGGCCGAAAGATAACACGGGTTGGAAAAGGACCAATGGAATAATGGTCCATTAATGGGTATAAAGCGGTACACTGTTCATTGCGGGCCAGATTCACCACAGGCCGTTAATGGGCCAAGAGTTACAAATGGCCTCGTATGGGCCGAAAGACATCATGGGCCATACATGGGCCGGAAGTTACAATGGGTTGGAATCATATTGGACGGCCCAGATGAAGCTACTGGGCTTAATTCCGATAGGCCGTAACAGGCCGTGAGTTAGCGGGCCGTAAATGGGCTATATATATACGAACCGGTCATTAACAGGCTTTCCGTGGGCCGGCCCGTTACCTTTTGACCTAGTCAAATGGGCCGAACTTTTCATCAGAATGGGCCTCTGTTGGCCCGTGCCACATGTCAACGTGTCATAGGCGCCTCCTGTCCAATGAATGGATGAAATCTGTCCCAACGGTGAGCCAATACGTGTTTCCTCCGGCCAATGAGAATTTTACATGTCGAAAATCCTCATTGGTCCAGGCTGTTAATGGGTTATCGGATCCAAAAACGGACCCGATAGCTTAACGGCGACCCGTAATGGTGGATGCCAGGTGTCGGTTACCCTTGACGAAAACACTTCCATGACGCGCCATTTATTGTCATGAAAGTGGACACGTCCGTGATGATAATTTTAGCAATGTCATGGAACACTTCTACGATAGCACATGTATGACTATCTTGATTCTGTCATAAAATTGTCATGGATGTACATGCATGACAGAAATCGTGACCTACTGTGACAAACACATATCATCATGGAAGTGTATTTTTTGTAGTGCCGGTACCGTCGACGCCTTAAAAAGGCAAAAGGAATCGTCATGATTAAGGAGCCAACAGAAGATCGAGTCAGTGGCGGCTACGAGGAACCACCTTCACCCCGTCAGCTCATCTGGTGAGAAGTTGTCGAAGATTCTTCAGTCCTAACCTGGATCGTTTCATCAAACAACTACAAGATACATAGCGACACCTGAGGAAGACCCAGAATACTGCACATCCTTCCCTCTGAGACACGAAGCAAGCACGACTACTGAGTCCGAGAACCCCTAGGGTGGGATGAGTCGTGTACCCCCTATGCGAAGTCGAGTCCATGTGATGTTTTGAATAGAACCATGTTGGGTGTTGCTTGTTTTTACAAGTTTATGTTTTGACATAAGTCGCACTTTTTCCCTAGGCAACAAGTACGCGACTATATCACCGACCTTATTTGATGCTTATGTTTGGCCCTTTCAGCACTTGTTTGTTTGAAATTGCACTATAGAACCCCCTTTAGGCACCTCCTCTATGCTACTTTTCCCTCTCATCGACTGAAGACAAGCAAGACAAGATGCAGTAAGGATTCCACCTCGGCAAACAAGTAGCACTGAAGACTTTTGTTATAGCCTCCTCAACCAGGTGCAACCCCGTAGAGTTATGTTTACCCCTCAAGACTGGAAACCCATCCCTAGACCCTTCGAGACTTCACGAGATACCCCAGCCCGAATCCTTAACCATGTGCTTAACCTACGAAATTGCAAGAGAACGAGTTAAGCTTCAGTAACCTTTGCTCATCACTGGGTTCATTATGGAACTAGTGGACATAGTGAACAAGCACATTATCATCCCAAGGTAGCACCAGAACTGACGATGCCATATGGAAGACCAATTTGAGGGTATATGATATGGGACAAATTACTTGATGAGACTATGCAAGTAACCATGAGGAAATATCTGAGACCCTTTGGTGGATTATGAGGCTTTCATGTTGGTAGATGAACTTGGTGGGATCATTTTAATAGAGTAGCATAGCTTTTGTTACCCCTGGGTAAATTGGATTTAGTAGGACAATTATGATCACAAACTAAAATTCTTGGAAGTATAAGGATTTGACTTAGCCCGAGGATATTAATAGGAGATAGTTGACATTACAAGAATGACTTGGGGGAAACATGTAGGAATTCTTGTAGGACATGTGATTTGGATTAAATAGGTGATCCTAGTGGAGTATAGATGTTGAGTAGGTCTACATGGCTCGGAGTAAATTAGATTTAGAATTATGATCTCAATAATGATACCATGTTTCTAGGAGGATGATAAACTAAAAGATTGGATTAATTGTTAGAGTTGATTTATGGATCTAGATAAGCTTGACGTTGGAGGTTACTGATGTCTACTACGCAACTTTATTCTTGTAGACATGTGTTGGGCCTCCAAGCGCAGAGTTTTGTAGGACTGTAGCAATTTTCCCTCAAGTGGATGACCTAAGGTTTATCAATCTGTGGGAGACGTATGATGAAGATGGTCTCTCTCAAACAACCCTGCAACCAAATAATAAAAAGTCTCTTGTGTCTCCAACACACCAAATACAATGGTAATTTGTATAGGTGCACTAGTTCAGCAAAGAGATGGTGATAAAAGTGTAATATGGATGGTAGAAATATATTTTTATAATCTGAATAAATAAATAAACAAGGTAGCAAATAGTAAACGGGCACAAAAACGGTATGGCAATGCTTGAAAATGAGGCCTAGGGTCCATACTTTCGCTAGTACAATCTCTCAACAATGCTAATATAATTGGATCATATAACCATCCCTCAACGTGCAACGAAGAATCACTCCAAAGTTCCTATCTAGCGGAGAACATAAGAAGAAATCGTTTGTAGGGTACGAAACCACCTCGAAGCTATTCTTTCCGATCGATCTATCCAAGAGTTCGTACTAAAATAACACCAAATAATTTCAGATTCATAATACTCAATCCAACACAAAGAACCTCAAAGAGTGCCCCAAGATTTCTACCGGAGAAACAAAATATGAGAACGTGCATCAACCCCTATGCATATATTACCCCAATGTCACCGCAGGAATCCGCGAGTTGAATGCCAAAACACATATCAAGTGAATTAATATGATACCCCATTGTCACCACGAGTATTCATATGCAAGACATATATTGAGTGCTCTCAAATCCATAAAAGTATTCAATCTGACAAAAAGAAATCTCAAAGGGAAAAATCAATTCATCACAACAAGATAGAGAGGGGAAAACACCATATGATCTGACTATATTAACAAAGACTGCGATACATCAAGATCGTGACATCTCAAGAACATGACAGAGAGATATTAAACACATAGCTACTAGTACAAACCCTCAGCCCCGAGGGTGGACTAATCCCTCCGTATCATGGTGGCCGTCGGGATGATGAAGATGGCCACCGGTGATGATTCCCCCCTATGGTAGAGTGCCGAAAAAGGGGTCTAGATTGGTTTTCGGTGGCTATAGAGCCTTGCGACGGTGGAACTTCTCATCTAGGTTAACCCCGAGGGTTTTTATAATATTTGGGAATTTATAGGGTGAAGAGGGGGTGCAGGAGGCCACCGAGGTGGGAACAACCCACCTGGGCGCGCCCTGGTGGTTTGTGCCCCCCTCGGGGCACCCCCAGGTGCTGCTCTGGCCCAATGGATGTCTTCTGGTCCATAAAAAATCCACAAAAAGTTTTGCGGTGTTTGGACTCCGTTTGATATTGATTTCCTGCAATGTAAAAAACAAGCAAAAAATAGCAAGTGGAACTGGGCACTGGGTTAATAGGTTAGTCCCAAAAAATGATATAAAGTTGCTATAAAATGATTGTAAAACATCCAAGAATGATAATATAATAGCATGAATACTTCATAAATTACAGATACATTGGAGACGTATCAGCATCCCCAAGCTTAATTCCTACTCGTCCTCGAGTAGGTAAATGATAAAAGAAATAATTTATGAAGTGTGAATGCTAGCAAAGTGCATAAGTTTGATCAATGATAATTTCAATCACTTTTCCTAGCA
>NW_024111094.1:0-14191 GCF_003073215.2 Triticum urartu
GCAGCGGCGGTCGGGACTCCTATCTCGACCCGGGCGGGAGGCGGTGGCGGCTGGCTGGGCCGGCCTGCTCGGCTGGGCCCTTGGCCCAGTAGGGTGCAAGGTCTCCTTTTAAAAAAAACAATAACGCTGCAACTAAAAAAAGTTTTAGAAAAATAAATAAAATTCTAAAAATGCCAAAACAAATTTTTACTGTCTAAATAAAATATTTAGAACATGATGAACATTTTCTTGGCCCTAAATGCAATTATTGAAAACGTGCAATTTTTCCTAAATTCAAATAAAATAGCAAATAAAACCAAAATAAAATCTTATTTGATTTTTTTATTAAATCCCCAATATTTCTTTGTTTTTGGAAGTCATTTTATTCCCTCTGTCATAATTTTTATAATAGAAATAATTGAAGATAAAATAAATAAAATCAAATGATCCTATTTTCAAAATTTGAGAGAACTCAAATATGAAAATAACGAAATCCCCAACTCTCTCCGAGGGTCCTTGAGTTGCGTGAAATTTATAGGATCAACAAAAAGCAATAAATATGATATGCAATGATGATCTATTGTATAACATTCCAAATTGAAAATTTGGGATGTTACACTAACAGACATATAAACACTTATAGAGTATATGGATCAATAATATCAACTAACATACATAAGCCAGGCCGCTGTACTTTTTTTTGCTAGAAGAGCATCCTTTTTTTAGCGAAGCTAGTACAACATCTTGGCCCTTTTCGATGCGTGCCACTTAAGGTCCATCTATACTACTATTATTGTTGAATGCACATTCAGCCCGATTGGCATATTTGTAGGTCTGGCACAACAATCAAAATGAAATGTCTTCGAGTCTTATCAATTAATATAGACTTGTGCTCAAAAAAATTACAAACCAAAAAACAAAAAACAATTATTACATGATCTCTAAAACAAATGGTTTGATCGATTACATGAACAAACAACACAAAGGTTATTCACGATGGAAAGAACATTTGACCTATGATTTACAAACTGGGAATTTAATTTCCTTTTTTCCTTCAGGACCTTAACAATGTGGTTAGTCTCAGCTTGCTTCATTTTGAAATCCACCAAATATTTAATGGTTATCTTGAGTACTGCTTGTGATTGTGTTGTTTGCTTCCTCAACATGTCAACTTCATCTCTAAGTGCAGAAGCAGAATCTCTTTCTACCAATAGTTTAGCCTGTAGAGCATCAGCAGTTGGCTATTCATGATGCACGATTGGGCCGGTGCCACTCCTGTGGGATGGTACAACACCCATGGGGACCTCGCTCTTTGATCTTGGGCTAACCTATTTTTCCATTAAAGTTCCAATTGGATTCCGAAAAGTTGAAGTTAGCAAAACATCTCAACTGGGAGTTATAGAAGCAAACCAGTTAAACAAACCAGGAATTAAAGAATTTCAACTGGATGCTTAAAAGTAGTTATTAACATCATTGTAACCGGTTGTTGCAGCAGCAAAGCAGTTAAAAGCAAGTTTTGCAAAAGGCAACTATTGTGGCATTGGAGTTTATCTTGGATCCTAAAAAGTTGAGTAGCCAGTAATGTGATTAGAGCAACCGGTTGCAGCAGCAAAGCAGTTAAACAAACAAGTTTTGCAAAAGGAACCTGTTGTGGCATTGGAGTTTCTCTTGGATCCTGAAAAGTTGAGTAGTCGGTAACTTGATTAGAGCAACAAGCCACAACAGCAAACCTGTTACACAAATATATTTTTGAAATGTACCTGTTGTGCAATTGGACATCCAATTGGAACCTGAAAACTTGAAGTTGGTAAGATGATTACAGAGACAAGTTACATCAGCAAACCGGGTAAACAAGGAAGTTTCTGAAAACATACCTGTTGTGCCAACGGAGTTTCAATCGGATTCTACAAACTTGAATGTTAGCAATCATAAATAAAGTGTTGCAAGAGCCACAAGAAACTGACATCAAACTAGTAAAACTAACCAGTTTTGAAAATGTATTTAATTACACATGAACTAGAAAAACCAACAAGTTCTTGGCAACATATTAAAGTAATAAGTCAGTACCGTTTACCAGCAACACATACATCTGTAAATTTCTTTGATGTAAGCAAAATGATTCCAACACATATATAAGCTAATAAGATGGTGTCCCTCATATAAACCTGACAGTTGCCTATCTGTGAACATGCAAACATTATTAGTGCTACAAGTGATAACAGCAAACCATTTAAACAAACAGGGTATCAGAACATAAATTACACATGAATTCTACTGCACCCTAGAAGTACATATGACCAGCTATCTACGTGCTTAAGTAGCTATTTATGTTCAGGAAAACAGGTAATTCTTAGCAGTAAGTATCAAACACATAGATAGGCACAGTCCATAATAGGATTAACAGGCTATGGCATTATGTAATCAGTACCAAACTAAATTAAGCCAAGCAACATAATTGAACAATTTTGGAATAAGTGGCCAACTAAAATTCTGGGAAGCAGGTAACTGAACTTACGCTAGCTCTTTGTACAGGCACACTGCAACTTCTTTTAAACTTACAAGGTTCTATGAAGGAGTCCATGGCATCAAATGCTTGGATACGCGGTGCCAATACTTCTTTCTTCCCACATTGCATTGGTAAGTCGAATGGTTAATCTGGTAATATGGTGCGTCCTTGATATGTTATATGAGGACGGGTAGTCAGACTAGTTGTAGCCACACACATCACACTAGCTTTTACTATATTTTCATGTGATTACATTTGGCATATCGAGATCTAAGCAATCTACAGTATGATGAAAAGACTGGCATCCTTCACATTATTGGCGAACTTAGTTCATAGAAACAAGCAATTGAACCATCCTATGGGTAAATCAAAAGTGCCAATGGAATATTTTTCACTACCCCAATCATACACGCAAAAAGGGGTGACACCACCGTAGGCACTGGTATGGGCGGCCGCCTTTGTTGGCTAGAAAGTGTACACCTAGTTTGAGTCGTCCAGGTTGGCCCAGGCTAGTTTTGTTCGTCCCGACGCATGAGCAGGCAATGTAAAAAATGAAGAAAATGTTTCAATTTGGATGGGCCAATAACGTAAGTGCAAGCGGGCCCTATAGCAGGCTCGCGGCCCAAACGAGCGCCTCCCATATCGATCGATAGTAGGAAAAATCCCAATTCGTTCGCTACAGCCTCAAGTCTGGTTCGCTCCTAACCTAGACGCCGCTGGACAGACCAACACATCACTTCCTCGCGCCCTCCTTAGAGGGCAGTCGCCGGGCTTCAAGCGAATGGAAGTTTCTAGACATAGTACTTCCTCCCACAATTAATACTGAATTGACTGAATCTGATGTATCTAATCAAGTTTCTAGTGCAAACATACAAGCTCATGTTGTTCTTGAGCCTGAAGTGTCTAATGAACATACTGCTAATGAAGGATTTAATGCAAACATTTTACATGCTCCTGGTGATGAACATATAGTGTCTAATGAGGGATCTAATGCAAGCATTTTGCAAGCTCCCATTGAAGGATTTAGTGTCTAATGATGATCTACTATGTTGAGAGAGACATAGAGATTTGCAGGCATTGATGACAAGCAAATTATAGTACATTTTCATGGCTTGAGGAAACATTGAGGCCATCTACCAGAAAGTCCCCGTATCATGACAATGTAGCATAAATACTTTTCTATTCTGTTGTTTGAAACTATTGGCATACTTGTGCAGGATAGATATATTGATATGCAGTTTGCACACTAGTTATAGGTGCAATTACACTTCTATATTTTCAGCCAGAGAACAAATAATTCAAGAAGGTACAGACCATGTTAGTTGTCCTTGTACATCATGTTGCATTTTGTAATTTTTTGTGCTTACATCATTTAGTGTTTTATAATCTGAACTACTTTGGATCATTAGCTGGCTTTCAAAGTGCATGTAGCTTCACATTTCTAAGTTATGTTGATTTCCAGAGTGCAAGTGCCTTCGTATTTTTTAAGTTAAATGTTCGCCCCTGGTAACTTGAATTCATGGATCCGCCACTTCACACAAATCATACACGCAGGCCAGTACGAATTAAATGAATGCAGGGACTTACGCTAGCTCATTGTACAGGCTCACTACAGCTCTGATTGCGCTTGGGATGTTCCATGTACATGTGCATGTTACCACTTGCTTGGATGTGCAGGACTTGTGCTCCTTGCATCCCCCTCTGCATTTTTTACATGGCGAATGGTTGATCAAATAAGAGGAATCGACCTTGCTGTTGTACCGGAGGACAGATACTTACAAGGTTATACGGGTGTGCGGGATGTGTACCAGATTTCATAGCTCCGTCATGCTTCACTAAAAAATGGTTTTGCTTGTTTCAGATGATATCTCCATAAGAAATAAGAGTTAAAGTCAGAGTTGCGTAGGCGTGTAAGCTAAGAGAGTAGTGAAAGGATATCAAAACATCGCTGGAACAGTGAACAAGGGAGTGGTGCATGGAAACCTAGTTCTGGCTGGCGTTTGGGCATGCTTGCCTAGCTAGAGTGCAGGTTACTTCAGAGCCGTTCAGGGTGATGCGCTGGTGTTGGCTGGCCGAGCACGAATGCAGATCTTGAGTGGTAGTGGAGCGCTACGATGCGGTGGACGAGACCATTGGTGAAGCCCCGACAGCCTCGGGGGGTGGAGGTGCGACGATGTTCTCGGTGAAGTAGCCCTGGTGAGGTGGGAGACGGCGTCGGTGAAGCGCACCTAATGCGATGGAAGTCGGTGTCTGTGAGGCATGTCAGTTGCGGCGGCCGACGTTGTCGGTGGACCACCCAGTGCGGTGGATGAAGACGTATATGAGGTAGCTCCGGTGTGGTGGTGAAGCACGACCATCGTCTTCGTCGTCATCCGGCACAGAGGTGGGGAAAGAGACCAGACGAGGGGTGATTCGAACTTTGCTTGGGTTGGCAGCGAATTAGGGATTTGAGCAATCTGGGTGCGGAAGGGGAAGGTGGAGAAGGGAGATTTTGCAGGGCTGGAATTGGGGCCGCCAAATATTTCAATCCGAAATGTGGAAGCGCGAACTTATTTTGTCGTCGTTCTTTTTTGGGGGGCGGAGGGGAGGGACGGGGTGGGTGGCTGGTTGCTAAGCGTCTGTACGACACATGCGGCCACCACGACACGACCCTAGTCTGCCTGGTGCGCCTACATTTGAGAATGCAAACGAATATTCTTTCATTTGCAAATGAATATGTATGTATTTATAATGCCCGTGTTTTCCTTGCAGATAATTAGTCATTCGAAACGAAATACTATAAATTAATTAATGAGGAGTTATTTGAAAAAAAATCTAAATGGTATCCATGCTAACATGGATTAGAGTGTGTGTCACATAATTAGTTATTTGAATTAGAGTGTGTGTCACATAGCGATCTCCAACTCTAACTTGGATTTCACATTTCACGGTATCCACGCTACTTTTTTAATACAAATTCATATTTATATGATGAACACCATGGTAGTGAGAAAACTTTGGATGGATTCAAACATATGACCTACAAAATAGCACAACAATCGATTCAATGTCAACTTTTCCGAACCTAGTATGGCATGAATTCGAAATAATTACCCATATGCATGGTCCTCAGTTCAAATCTTAGAATGTACACCGAATTGAAACATCGATATTAAGTCTCATACTATCTACATTCAAATGTTGTTTTTAGCCCCACCCACCCCCACGGAACACATGCTACATACTTCATGTATCACTCCATCTTCCTCTCCTAACCACCTTAGGAAGCTATCAGTTTCCTATACACGTTCATTCTTTCTCTCCATGTTTCGATCTCTAACTCTCTCAACTACACAACCCCCTTTTTCCATTCTTTTACCAAATGTATTTACCTCACACACCCGCCATTGCACCCCATGCCGAGCTCTCTCTCTCCCTCCCACCCTCTCTCGCTAGATACATGCATTGCCTATCTAGCCCACCAACCTCTCGTGCGCATGCACGCACATTGTCTATCTAGGTCACTCCCTCGAGACTTTCTAAATCTTTTTTCCGCACGGCGGGCCACACTCGCTCAATCTCGCTTTCTTTATCTGAGTCTTGATTAACCTCGTTTTCTTTCACACACAAATGATATATCTCCTTGTCCGGGCCTCGATCGACACACTCTATACTCTCTCGCGCAAATTGTCTATCTAGGATAGTCCATCCAAGCCGCCCCCACTCTTTCGACCTCATGGCAGGCCACGCGCGCTCAATCTCTCTCTCCCTCTCTCTCCCTATCTCTCTCTCTTTGTATGTCTTGATTGACCTTGCTCTTTCTCGGACACAAACGATATATCTCCATGTTTGAGCCCAATTTGACATATTCATATTGTATATTCTCTCACGCACATTGTCTATCTAGGTCACTCTCTCCAACCCGTCTCACTATTTCAATCACATGACGACCCACACTCGCTCAATCTCTCTCCCTTTATATATGTAATCGATTGACCTTGCTTCCTCCCACGCACAAAATATATCTACATGTATGTGACTGGATCATCTCTAAAGCTCTATCCTACAGCCCTCACCCTTCCCAAAAGCTCAGTTGGACAATATCTCTCCAGAGCATATATATCTTTTCAATGAATGTCGGACCACACTCACTTTGTCTCTCTATCTATATGTGTCTCGATTGACCTCGCTTTCTCACGCTGTATCTTCCACACATTGAAGCTACCTCTCCATCCCTCGTAAAGCCGGAGCTATTTACATTGCGATAGGGACTCCAACCTTGGATTAATTTGTGTAGGCATTTATTCCGGTGGGTTTAGATTATATTTTCGTAGCATTCAGCCCACAACTACTCCAAACACCATTGCAACCCCCGCACCTCCCCCAACTGATTTCGCTCTGGCTCGGTCATCGCTCTCTCACATGTCCTTTCTCGCCTTCAACATCGAACCATGGTATTATTGCAAAAAACTCTGTTGTTCTCTTTAATTATTACAAATAAGCTACAAAACTACACACTGATAGTCCACCTGTAATGGAACAAATTTCGACCCACAAATTAAAGTGCTACAAACTAGACACCGAGGGGCCCACCTGTCATGAAACAAATTTGGATCCATATATAAATTAAAAATTTAAAAGGACGAGGATCGAACATGTGCCCAGGGCCTTCAAGCCGCATGTCAATAGGCAACATACGTAGAACAACAATGTTTGTTGTACCCCCCTTTGTTCATATAATGTTTTTATATTACCACAGCCTATTTAATGGATAACATATAATATTATGTTTAGTACATTAGTGGGACCGGCTCGTTAGCGCGTACTATTCTCCTTCACTTACTGGTGGGTTCCATGTGTGCTCTCTCTCTCTCTCCTCCCCTTCTACGTTTAGGCGCACAGGCAAACACAAAGAACTCGTGGGCGATGTGGCCGTTGACCATATCTGGACGCATTCACAACTTACGGCACCAGTTTCACGTCCTAGTAGTACTAGTCAATGTGTACATGCAATGCACATTAATTTGGAAGTATATTAAGTGCATGCGAATATTAAGTAGGATATTATTTGCGTGTTATTATGTGATTAGCACTATTTTTGGCATGAAATTAACTACACGCTAAACATGTTGAGCGCTCACATTGAAGAAGTCTAGGTCGTTTGATGAGAAGGAATACATGTGGCTTGATGACATTTTATATTTAATTTGATACGGCTCCAGTTTTATATTTAATTTGATACGGCTCTATCAGAACATTCAATCGATCAAACCATAGATTTTATTCAGTCTGACTCTAACTTTACATTCATACGATGATCGATATAAAATAAACGGAAATGATAAATGTTTGGATTTTAAGCATGGCAATCCGAATGTTTTTATGGCAAATTTAGATTATGCGGCGGTGGCGGGGGTGCCTTGTGGTGGGAAGTGGCTCCTCTGTCGTGCTCTGTGTGTCGTCGGGCCACTGACCGATGGGGACGGTGACGGCTACGGTGGCGTCTTGCGCCATTGTTGGCATACTCCTGGACATTGTCCCTAGCATCAAGGAAAGCCACAATGTTCTGGACTTCATTCTCCAGGAGCGAGTCAACTGGCGGGAGAAGGCGACTGGCGTTGGTGCAAGGAAGCGGTCGATGACGGCCATACATGCCGTCGAGGGGGGCACTCGCACCCGGCGGGGACAGGCGCTGGTGATGACCCACAAGTATAGCGGATCTATCATAGTCCTTTCGATAAGTAAGAGTGTCGAACCCAACGAGGAGCAAAAGGAAATGACAAGCGGTTTTCAGTAAGGTATTCTCTGCAGGCACTGAAATTATCGGTAACAGATAGTTTTGTGATAAGGTAATTCGTAACGGGTAACAAGTAATAAAAGTAAACAACATGCTGCAAGGTGGCCCAATCAGTTTTGTAGCAAAGGATATGCCTGGACAAACTCTTATATAAAGGAAAGCGCTCCCGAGGATATATGGGAATTATCGTCAAGCTAGTTTTCATCGTGCTCATATGATTCGCGTTTGTTATTTTGATAATTTGATATGTGGGTGGACCGGTGCTTGGGTACTACCCTTCCTTAGACAAGCATCCCACTTATGATTAACCCCATTCGCAAGCATCCGCAACTACGAAAGAAGAATTAAGGTAAACCTAACCATAGCATGAAACATATGGATCCAAATCAGCCCCTTACGAAGCAACAGATAAACTAGGGTTTAAGCTTCTGTCACTCTAGCAACCCATCATCTACTTATTACTTCCCAATGCCTTCCTCTAGGGCCAAACAGTGGTGAAGTGTCATGTAGTCGACGTTTAGATAACACCACTGGAGGAAAGACATCATACATCTCATCAAAATATCGAACGAATGCCAAATTCACATGACTACTTATAGCAAGACTTCTCCCATGTCCTCAGGAACAAATGTAACTACTCACAAATCATATTCATGTTCATAATCAGAGGGGTATTAATATGCATAAAGGATCTGAACATATAATCTTCCACCGAATAAACCAACTAGCATCAACTACAAGGATTAATGAACACTACTAGCAACCCACATGTACCAATCTGAGGTTTTGAGACAAAGATCGGATACAAGAGATGAACTAGGGTTTGGGTGGAGATGGTGCTGGTGAAGATGTTGATGGAGATTGAACCCCTCCCGATGAGAGGATCGATGGTGAAGATGATGGTGACGATTTCCCCCTCCCGGAGGGATGTTTCCCCGGCAGAACAGCTCCGCCAGAGCCCTAGATTGGTTCTGCCAAGGTTCCACCTTGAGACGGAGGCGATTCGTCCCGAAAGCTTCTTTCTCATTTTTTTCAGGGTGAAAGACGCCTTACACTAGAAGATGGGCATCGGGGGCCTGCCAGGTGGCCCACAAGGCAGGGGGCGCGCCCTCCACCCTCGTGGACGTGGCTGGCTCTCGTGTGGTGCTTTCTTCGCCCAATATTTTTAATATATTCCAAAACGGACTTTCATGGAGTTTCACGACTTTTGGAGTTGTGCAGAATAGGTCTCTAATATTTTCTTCTTCTCCAGCCAAGAATTCTAGCAGCGGGCATTCTCCCTCTTCGTGTAACCCTTGTAAAATAAGAGAGAAAAGGCATAAGTATTGGGACATAATGTGTAATAACAGCCCATAATGCAATAAATATTAATAACCCACAAGTATAGGGGATCGCAACAGTTTTCGAGGCTAAAGTATTCAACCCAAATTTATTGATTCGACACAAGGGGAGCCAAAGAATACTGTCAAGTATTAGCAGCTGAGTTGTCAATTCAACCACACCTGGAAACTTAGTATCTGCAGCAAAGTATTTAGTAGCCAAGTAATATGATAGTAGTGGTAATGGTAGCAAAAGGTAACAGTAGAAGAAGTAATGTTTTTGGTATTTTGTAGTGATGATAGCAATAGCAACGGGAAAGTAAATAAGCGAAGAACAATATATGGAAAGCTCGTAGGCAATGGATTGGTTATGAGAGGGGGCGGCGAATGGACGGTTATACATTGAAGAAGTGGGTGTCGACCTTGAACTTGTGTTCATGCCCATGGACACGATGTAGATCCTATCATGGAAGCTGCTCGTAAAAACAATTACCCCCTTGTTATAAGTTCATCTTGTATCCGTGGTTTGATCATTTATGATTGTGGTTCCAACCATAATTTCTTCTTTTGATTCCATTTCTCAAACAAGTTAAAGCGCTTGTCTTCTATAGATCAATACACCCCACTTCAACCTGTAATTTGATATGCCTTCAAGTATTATTCCCTTGGTATCTCGAGGATATCATGCCATTGCACTACATCATATGAATTTGTGCGGGAGTAATACCTTTCCCTGTCATAGTCACTCCACGAGTTCTGTCTTGTCGTCAATCGAGAACATCAATTAGTGAATCAAATCTGCACTACAATTTAGTACTTCTAGTACTTTATTGTTGACGAGTTTAATACTCAACCACGTCATTCCTAGCCTGATTGGCTATATCATTACTGTGCTAAATTTTAACTATGCTACCTGGTCCTTCTTCCTGGAGCACAATTTTCGACGCTGAGATAACCTTACGCCGATCTTCCTCATCGTATCATTTTGCCTTGAACAACAAGCTTGATTTCGAGTTTGTGTTGTCCCCTTGGTTCCAATAACCTTTCGCTTCACCATTCTAAACATTGATCATGCTACCTAAAGCCCATATTATGGGTGTGATAACCCACAAGTATAGGGGATCGCAACTCGAGGCTAAAGTATTCAACCCAAATTTATTGATTCGACACAAGGGGAGCCAAAGAATACTGTCAAGTATTAGCAGCTGAGTTGTCAATTCAACCACACCTGGAAACTTAGTATCTGCAGCAAAGTATTTAGTAGCCAAGTAATATGATAGTAGTGGTAATGGTAGCAAAAGGTAACAGTAGTAAAAGTAATGTTTTTGGTATTTTGTAGTGATGATAGCAATAGCAACGGGAAAGTAAATAAGCGAAGAACAATATATGGAAAGCTCGTAGGCAATGGATCGGTGATAGAGAATTATGCCGGATGCGGTTCATCATGTAACAGTCATAACCTAGGGTGACACAGAACTAGCTCCAGTTCATTGATATAATGTAGGCACGTATTCCGAACATAGTCATACATGCTTACGGAAAAGAACTTGAATGACATCTTTTGTCCTACCCTCCCGTGGCAGCGGGGTCCTTATGGAAACTAAGGGATATTAAGGCCTCCTTTTAATATAGTACCGGAACAAAGCATTAACACTTAGTGAATACATGAACTCCTCAAACTATGGTCATCACCGGTAAGTATCCCGATTATTGTCACTTCGGCGTTAACGGATCATAACACATAATAGGTGACTATAGAGTTCCAAGATAGGATCAAGAACACTCATATATTGATGAAAACATAATAGGTTCAAGATAGGATCATGGCACCCGGGCCCTAGTGACAAGCATTAAGCATGGCAAAGTCATAGCAACATCAATCTCAGAACATAATGTATACTAGGGATCAAACCCTAACAAAACTAACTCGATTACATGATAGATCCCATCCAACCCATCACCGTCCAGCAAGCCTACGATGGAATTACTCACGCACGGCGGTGAGCATCATGAAATTGGTGATGGAGGATGGTTGATGACGATGATGGCGACGGATTCCCCTCTCTGAAGCCCCGAACGGACTCCAGATCAACCTTCCCGAGAGGTTTTAGGGCTTGGCGGTGGCTCCGTATCGTAAAACGCGATGAATTCTTCTCTGCTTTTTTTCTCCCTGAAACACAATATATAGAGTTGGAGTTGGAGTCGGAGAGGCACCAGGGGGCCCACGAGGCAGGGGGCGCGCCCCCCCACCCTCGTGGACAGGTGGTGGGCCCCCAGGCCTTCATCTTTTGCAGGTATTTTTTATATTTTCCAAAAAGTTGCTCTGTGAAGTTTCAGGTCATTCCGAGAACGTTTGTTTCTGCACATAAATAACACCATGGTAATTCTGCTGAAAACAACGTCAGTCCGGGTTAGTTCCATTCAAATCATGCAAGTTAGAGTCCAAAACAAGGGCAAAAGTGTTTGGAAAAGCATATACGGCGGAGACGTATCAAATATCAATATAAAAGCATGATGCAAAATAGACGTATCAACTCCCCCAAGCTTAGACCTCGCTTGTCCTCAAGCGGAAGCCGATGTCGAAAAATATGTCCACATTTTTAGAGATAGAGGTGTCGATAAAATAAAATATGGACATGAGGGCATCATGATCATTCTTAGAACAACAACATATATATATAGTCATTTGATTTATTATGCTAAAGTAACAATCTATTCACAATTTAAAGTATGAATCAGAAACTTCATTGAAAACTAGCAAACTATAATTTCAATCATTGAAGCAATTGCAATTTATCATAACATCAGAAAGAGTCAATATAAGAGCTTTTTATCAAGTCCACATACTCAACTATCATTTAGTCTTTCAAAATTGCTAACACTCATGCAATACTTATGGGTATGAAATTTTAATCGGACACAAAGAAAGAAAGGGGCTTATAGTTTTGCCTCCCAACCTTTTACCTCAAGGGTAATGTCAACAATAATGCTTTATGAAAACCCACATCCAATTAGCTATATATATCAGGATCTTTCCAACACATAGCGCTTGCCAAAGGATAAAATGTAAAAAGGAAAGGTGAAGATCACCATGACTCTTGTATAATTTATAAGACAAAAATAAAAGATAGGCCCTTCATAGAGGGAAGCAGAGGTTCTCATGTGCTTTTATGGTTGGATGCACAAAATCTTAATGCAAAGGAACGCCACTATATATTGCCACTTGTGATAGGGACCTTCATTATGCAGTCGGTCACTTTTATTTCTTCCATATCACAAGCTCGTATAAAGCCTATTTTCTCCACACTAATAGATCATACATATTTAGAGAGCAATTTTTATTGCTTGCAACAATGACAACTTACTTGAACGGTGTTATTCAATCCATAGGTAGATATGGTGGACTCTCATGGCAAAACTGAGTTTAAGGATATTTGGAAGCACAAGTAGTATCTCTACTTGGTGCAAAGGATTTGTCTAGCATAAGGGGGAAAGGCAAGCTCAACATGTTGTATGATCCATGACAATATAATTTATTTCGGATATAAGAAAACTTAACCCATTACGTTGTCTTCCTTGTCCAACATCAACTTTTTAGCATGTCATATTTTAATGAGTGCTCACAATCATAAAGGACGTCCAAGATAGTATATTTATATGTGAAAATCTCTCTTTCTTTATTACTTCCTATTAATTGCAATGATGACTAAAACTATGTTTGTCAGCTCTCAACAACTTTTATTCATCATACTCTTTATATGTGAAGTCATTACTATCCATAAGATCAATATGATCTCTTTATTTCTTTTTATTCTTTCATTTCTTGTATTCCCTCAAGATCATAGCAAGATAATCAAGCCCTCGACTCAAGACTAATCTTTATTATATATAGCTCACGGACTCAATTACGTAGATAAGGATCAACAGAAAACTCAAAGATAGATCATACTAAACTTTATTCTACTTGATCAAGATATAACCAAAAGGATATGTAACATCCCAAATTTTTAATTTGGAATGTTATACATAGGTCATCATATGCATATCATATTTTATCTGCAATTTGGGTTTTGATCCTAGAAATTCTAAGCAACTCAAACACCCACGGATAGAGTTGGGGATTTCGTTTATTTTGATATTTGAGTTTTCTCAAATATTGAAAAGAGGATCATTTTGGTTTTAATTATTTTTCTCTCCAAAATATTTCCAAAATTAAAAATAAAATAAAGGAGATAAAATGACTTCTCCAAAATAAAGGAAATATTGGAGGAAAAATGTTAAAATCAAATAAATATTTTATTTGTATTTTATTGGTTATTTTATTTGAATTAGAAAAATATGCATTTTTCAAAATAGCACTTTTAGGCCTAGAAAATGTTCGCTTTGTTTTAAATATTTGATTTAGACGGCAAAAATTGTTTTTGGCATTTTTAGAGTTTTTATATTTATTTAGGATATTTTTTCCTTTGGCGGAATTTATAAAAAAAATCCCGGACCGAACTAGGCCAAAGGCCCAACCTGCCCAGTGCGCCATCACCTCACACATCCCCACCCGAGCCGGAGTCTGGCCGCAGCCGCCGGGTCTGAGCGGGACACCGCCCGCCGTCGCCC
>NW_024111095.1:0-12192 GCF_003073215.2 Triticum urartu
ACTCCCAAACCTTCACAGACTTCGTTCACCGGCAATCCACAATTTCTCTTGGATGCTCAGAATGCGACGCCTAAACGTCTGGAGGATACGTCTGGAGGATGAACAATCCTCAAGTGTAATAAGTCTTCAGATCACTCAGACACGAAGACTTAAGTGATGCCCAATTTACTCTGGCACTGGGTGGTTAGGGCTTTTCTCCTCGCTAGGAATTTTCTCTCAAAGGCTTCGAGGTGGGTTGCTCTCAAACGACAAAAGACGTGCACTGAAATCTGAGCAGCCAACCGTTTATGGTTGTGGGGTGGGCTATTTATAGCCACTTGGCAACCCGACCTGATTTGTCCAAAATGACCCTGGTTCACTAAGGAACTGACACGTGTCTCAACGGTCAGATTTCGAACTCTCATGGCAACTTTACTTGGGCTACAAGCAAAGCTGACTTGTCCGGCTCTGGACAAGATTCGCTCTCATTGTCTTCACTCGAAGACATAGGTTTTTGATTTAGGCATCACTTCAGTCATTCTGACTGGTTCTCCTGGACCCCACTTAACAGTACGGTGGTTCCTATGACTCAACAAGAATAAAAAGAACTACGAAGAATCTAAGTCTTCGAGTTCCATAGGCTTCATAACGTGTCTTCTGTTGTCATAGTTTTCAATGTGAATATCTTCATATACCACCTTTGTCTTCAATGTCTTCATACATTTGTAGGGGTCATCTTTGGTAGTAAAACTGAATCAATGAGGGCCTTCTACCTGTGTTTTCCTGCAATTCTCACAAACACATTAGTCCCTCAACTAGGTTTGTCGTCAATACTCCAAAACCAACTAGGGGTGGCACTAGATGCACTTACAAACCTACAAACTATGAAGAAGTGATGATGAGCCCAGATTCTGATAAATGGCTTGAGGCCATGAAATCTGAGATAGGATCCATCTATGAGAACAAAGTGTGGACTTTGGTGGACTTTCTCGATTTTCGTCAAGACATTGAGAATGATCTTCAAGAGGAAGATGGACACTGATGGTAGTATTACTATGTACCAAGCTCGACTTGTCACAAAAGGTTTTCGACAAGTTCTAGGAGTTGACTACTATTATACTTTCTCACCCGTAGCGATGCTTAAGTCTTTCCGAATCAAATTAGCAATTGCCGCATTTTATGATTATGAAATCTGGAAAATGGACGTCAAACTGCATTCCTTAATGGGTTTCTTAAAGAAGAGTTGTATATGATGCAACCAGAAGGTTTTGTCGATCCTAAAGGTGCTAACAAACTATGCAAGCTCCAGCAATCTATTTATGGACTGGTGCAAGCATCTCAGAGTTGGAATATACGCTTTGATGAGGTGATCAAAGCATATGGTTTTATACAGACTTTCAGAGAAGCCTGTATTTACAAGAAAGTGAGTGGGAGCTCTATAGCATTTCTGATATTGTATGTGGGTGACATATTGTTGATTGGAAATGATATAGAATTTCTGGATAGCATAAAAGGATACTTGAATAAGAGTTTTTCAATGAAAGACCTCGGTGAAGCTGCTTACATATTGGGCATCAAGATCTAGAGAGATAGATCAAGGTGCTTGATAAGACTTTCAATGAGTACATACCTTGACAACATTTTGAAGGAGTTCAAAATGGATCAGTCAAAGAAGGAGTTCTTGCATGTATTGTATGGTGTGAAATTGGGTAAAGACTCAAAACCCGACCACGACAGAAGATAAAGAGAGAATGAAAGTCATTCCCTATGCGTTAGCCATAGGTTCTATAAAGTATGTCATGCTATGTACCAGACCTATTATATACCTTGCCATGAGTTTGGCAAGAGGGTACAATAGTGATCTAGGAGTAGATCACTGGACAACGATCAAAGTTATCCGTAGTTACCTAAGAGGACTAAGGAAATATTTCTCGGTTATGGGGGTGATAAAGAGTTCGTCATAAAGAGTTACGTCGATGCAAGCTTTTACACCGATCCTGATGACTCTGAGTCTCAATCTGGATATGTACTGAAAGTGGGAGCAATTAGCTGGAGTAGCTCCATGCAGAGCATTGTAGACATAGAAATTTGCTAAATACATATGGATTTGAATGTGGTAGACCCGTTGAGTAAACTTCTCTCACAAGCAAAACATGATCACACCTTAGTACTCTTTGGGTGTTAATCACATGATCGGTCGGAATGAGAAGACGTTCGACTACATCAACCGCGTTGTCAAATGCTTCCGCTTTCGGTCTACGATGGTACGTGGACACACTCTCCCCTTCTCGTTGCTATGCATCTCCTAGATAGATCTTATGTGAGCGTAGGAATTTTTTAAAATTGCCTGCTACGTTTCCCAACACTTACTTCATGCTATCATTTATCTTTGGTATTGTAGACATAAGTAATTTCTTTATAAACTTGGTCAAAGTTTCAAAAGTTTGACTTTAAAAAAATATAGGCACTACATTATAGAACGGAGCGAGTAGCTCTTTTTCTCTCTACTATCTCTCATGAGCCTCCCCTCTCACTCGATCTCTCTATACCGAGGGATTATATGGTCACTGTGTCAGCGTATAGCTCCGTATATTGTTTAGTCGACCGGTCAACCAGTCCACATGCTGCCTTGTCAGCTCGTGTTCTCTATGTTCGTGTGCTGGCCCATGTGGAAGTGGGTGAAAATAAGTAAACTAGAGGCCCATCTGACACGCAGTGAAGTAAACAAAGTTGAAACCACTCGCGGTAGCACCCCGCACGCTAGTAAACTGAGGGCACATTTCTTCCGCGTGACGGACGCACTCGCGCACACTTTTCACCATTGCGCGGCGGCAAGCACACAAGGACGCACACCCAACACACAATACACACCAGCACACATGTACACCGGCGTCGCTGCCGGCTGAAATGGATGGCGAGGGAGCCAACAAGCGGAGGCAGCTCAGGCCAAAAACCGCATCCGGCGAGCTTGGAGACTTCATCAGCAGCCTTCCCGACGACATCCTGCTCGTCATCATCGGCCTCCTCCCCACCAAATATGCCATGCGGACCACCCTGCTCTACCGACGGTGGTGCCCCCTCTAGCGCCGCGTCCCCCTCAACCTCACCGTCGACAGCTGCCTCTGCGACGGGGATTGTAAACACATGGACGCAGTCTCCAAGATCCTTTCATCGCACCCTGGGCCAGCCAGACACCTTGACATCCGCATGTTCAGTACCAACTGCAAGGTTGAAGCCAAGTTCGACGAGTGGTTCTTATCCCCCGCCCTAGATCAGCTCGAGGAGCTCGGGTTTGAAGCTGGACGATGTCGCTCTCTACCGCCGTCCGCGCTCCACCTCACGCCAACGCTGTGCCGTGCCAGCTTCAGCTCCTGCTATTTTCCCCAGATTAATGTCGTGCCCGCCCTTATTCTCTCTCAACTCAAACAGCTCGACCTCTTCGACGTTGGCATCTCGAAGAATGCTATGGACCACCTGCTCCACAGCTGTACTGCGCTCGAGTACCTTCGTCTTCGGCAGATCCACAGGTTCATTAGCCTCCACATCGCCTCGACGAATCTCTGATATATTTATGTGTCATGCTGGCCCCGCAAGAAGACATCAGTTGTGAAGATATCACTCTAGCTGTTCCACGTTATGGTCACTGAGAATGCGCCTTTCCTTGAGAGATTGCTTGTATCTGATCCAGAAGGTCCAACAAAAATCAGGGTCATTGACGTGCCGGAATTGACAGTGTTGGTTTACTCATCTGCTAAATTCTTCGAACTCTTCATTGAATCCGTAATCGTTCAGGTACAACACTCATCTTCTTCTTTGTCTTCTTGAAATTCACATTTTTAAATTTCTTCTTGATTTATTTACGACTGTCATCCAGAAAATGATTCCCACAAGCTTGACCCAGTCTGTGCGCACAGTGAAGATCTTGGCAATAAAATCTATCAGCCCCAATCTGGATCAAGTTGTTGGATTCCTTACATGCTTTCCTTGCACGGAGAAGCTACTCATCGAGGTGAAACTTCTTACCTATTAGTAAACGGTAATCACAATGTAGCTCATTTTTTTTCATAGTTTTCCCAAATTACGATGCCAAGTGTAGTGTTCAAAACTGCATCTATGCACTACGCCGAAAGAAATGTTTTTAGTATTTTTTTCTCATGTGATCACCTGCATCATTTTTTGTTGTACTACTTGTAGCCTAGGCTAGTCATAGTGGCAAGTAACTTAGACTAGTAACTCTATGGTTAGCCTAAGAGCAAGTACTACCTCCGTCCTGGTTTACTCTTCGTATTTTGTATTATCAAAATTTGACCATAGGTTTAACTGAAAAAATGTTAATGCATGTCACTAAAAATTATATCGTTGGATTCGTATTTGAACATAATTTCAAATGGTATAATTTTTGGTGACATGCATTGGCATTTTCTTAGGTAAATCTATGGTCAAAATTTTACACTAAATACGAGGTAGTACAAAAGTGCGCTATAACGGCCCTCCACTATGTAGGCCAAAACACGTGCCAAATTCACTTCTGATGCATTTGGCATCGATGCCCCTCCATTGCTCACCTGGTGCCCTAATCTAGATCACCTACTTTGGGAGAGGGAGAGGCTGGTGTAGTTGGTTTGATTGATTTTTTTATACATGTGGGTCTGTGTGCACAGCGGTGCCAACTCTCTCACATCTCTAGATCGGTGCCAAAATCTTTTGATTTGACATCGATGCGTATTATGTGGCATACTTTTGAGAAATATGGCATCAGCCACATAGTGGAAGGCAACAAAGGCCCAAGCTCTTCACGTGCTCCTAGGTAAATGAGAGGAAAGAGAGAGAGAGAGCATGAAAAAATATCACTAGCCTTAGAGCCAAACCTATAGCCAACCCTATCGTATGAGAGAATGATATTGGTACCTCTTGATGACACTACAATATTATACAACCAGCTGCTCTAATATGTTATGTTCTTTTGTAGATAAAAAAGACCCGCAAGTGAAAAATGTGGTGCACTATAACAATATCATCGAATGCCTTGATCTCCATCTTACAAAAATTGATTTGATCGACTACCGAGGCAGCACATATGAGATTAAATTGGCCAGGTTTTTTGTTCTGGAGGCAAGTGTGCTCAAGGTAATGAGGTTTGGTGTTCTCTGGCACAACAATGAATGGCGTGCTGATCACCGCAAGCGTCTAAGACTAAATGACAAAGTCTCCACAGAAGATGAATTTGTTTTTGAAACATCAAGTCGCCAGAGACTCAAAAATTTATTTGCCCATTAGTGACTTGTCAGGGCGGTGGATTTTAGTTTGTATGATAATGTTGCATCCACCTAAAGTAATGAAAGTTCTTACATAAACTTCCTAATAATTCTCTCTTCGTAGGTGCAGCATTACTCCTAGCATTTGTAATATCAGTTTAAAACTTTTAATATTATGACTATCCAGCACGAGGTACTATGTTATGATAAATGTTCGCGTGCATAGGTGTGTAAACGATATACCCATTACTCGAGTACAATATTTACAATTACCAGCAAGAGGCCCATGCGTTGCACGAAACATCAAGATGCATTTATACGAGTTGTTTATCGTGTGGGAGATGAAGATGAATGAGGGAAGGCCTTATCTGGAAATGTGGAGAGGGGTGCGGGTATCTTTTTGCAAAATTGCCATAGTTTGCTTTCTATCCGTCAGATATAGATCGAACGGTCTATATTGCAGGATGGCAGGCACACCATCATCACCAACTTGGTTTTTTATAAGAGTTTCTCTATTTCTCTATACTACTCCTATAAAAACCTGAGGGCTCCTTTGATTCAAGGGAATTTTATAGGATTTTTGAAGGATTGAAATACTTTGAAATTTTTCCTACGTTTGTCCTTTGGTTCATAGGATTGAATCACATAGGAATTTTTCCAATGGAATCTTTTGTACTACATTTCATAGGAAATCTAACATCCACTCTAACCTCTTTTTACAATTCCTTAGCTTTTCCCGTGAAATAAAACGCTCCTTGCTAATCCTATAGGATTCAAGTGGGCATGACACTCCAATCCTATACTTTTCCTATTCCCACGTTTTCAAAATCCCGCGAATCAAAGAGGTCCTGAGTTGGTGATGATGGTGTGCCTGCCATCTTTCACCAATAGCCGTTGGATTTAGATCTAACGCATACAAAGCAAACTGCTAGAGTTTTGCAAAAAGATGCCCGCACTTGTTCTCTATTTACAAACAACTCCTTATCTCTCACAATCATCCTTATCTCTTCCCACCACATCTAGAAGGCCATGGAACAATCTGGCGCGATGGCCGCTGCCGGCACCGTCCACCCCCAATCTTGGTGTTCCGTTCAATGCACGTGCATCTTACTCGTATAAGAAAAGAGTAGAGATACTCGTGGAAACACACGGGAAATTATGTCAAACACTGCTAGTTGTAAGCAGGCTATCTCTACAGCCATGATGATAGTGACTGCACACGGTGAGGCTGACTTTGGTATGCCAAACATGGCGCCTACACTCAGGTGTCATCTCCAGTGCAGGGTCTTCTCACTTCACTGTGAGGAACAGCACGTAATAATTTGACCAACGGGTAGTACAGTACTACTACATTGGTAGTACTACTACTAGTACTAGCACCACTGTCTGGATTTAGTAGTACTACCACCTCCGTCTGGATTTAGTATTTGACTAGCAATATCTAGTAATGCATGTCACAAAAACTATACTAGTCCCTCCATAAATAAATACATGGAGTATTGTTTTATTCGGTTTTGAACCTAGTTCCCGATGATATTATACACTCTCGCTTCCGGTAGATGGCTCAAATCTGAAATCTCATCAATCAGACTACTATTGTACTCACCGAGCGGTCAGCTTGGTAAGCTACCAACAAAAAATTGCAATCAAAGACTACTATTGTACTCCCTCCGTACTGGTGCATTAGTCACGTTACGAAAACCCAAAAATCCCAAAACTTTTAGGCGCGTTGTGATACGTCTCCAACACATTTACTCTTCCTAAGGCTTTTCCTCTTGTTTTGGACTCTAATTTGCATGATTTGAATGAAACTAACCCCGGAGTGATGTTGTTTTCAGCAGAACTAACATGGTGGTGTTTTTGTGCAGAAAAAAGTTCTCGGAATGGAACAGAACTTTGCGAGGATTTTTTATACAATAAATAAGAATTTCTGGAGCCAAGATCCACCGGAGGGGGCACCTGGGTGGGCACAACCCACCAGGGCGCGCCCCCTCTTGGCGCGCCCAAGTGGGTTGTCCCCACCTGGTGGCCCCATAGATCCTGAAAACGACGCTATAAATCCTATTTTCCAGCAAAAAAACAGGGAGAAAGAATTATCCCGATCCACGAGACGGAGCCGCTGTCACCTCCTGTTCTTCATCGGGAGGCCAAATCTGGAGTCCGTTTGGGGCTCCGGGGAGGGGGGTCTTCATTCATCGTCATCACCAACCTTTCTCCATCGCCAATTCCATGATGCTCCCCACCGGGAGTGAGTAATTCCTTCATAGGATCACTGGTCTGTGAGGAGTTGGATGAGATTCATCATGTAATCGAGTTAGTTTTGTTAGGGCTTGATCCCTAGTATCCACTATGTTCTAAGATTATCCTTGGTAGACCCTTCTTGAGTACTGCAGGGGCTGTTATTGACTGGAATAAAAGCAAGGTCACTTTTCATATCAATGGTAATGAGCATACGGTGCACTCTCCGAAGAAACAATTCTAAGTGAATGGTATTAATGTTATTGAAAAATCTCCAACAATCACTATTGGAAGCTTTCAAATACCTCTACCTACTGTCAAAAAGAAATATGAAATGCTTATTGTTGGGGATATTCACATCCCCGTTGAGGTAACTGAGTGATTTACGAAAGTTCTTCGATTTCATGCTAATCGAAAGTGGTTGTTAATAAGACCCGATCATCCTTATTAATGAGTCATTTTTGAGAGGTATGAAGTTGATGAATTTAGTAAACACTACCTTCTATCCCTACTTTTTGTCTTCTGTTTTTATTAGTTAAATAAAATAAAACGCCATGTTTTGTCTGTTTTCTAAGTTTCCCGTGCAATAAATAATGACCCAAAAATAAAAGTTCACAGAATGCTCTGAAATTTAATATGATTTTTTCCGAATATTTAAGAATTTCTGGTGCAAATAATATCAGAGGGAGGTGCACCAGGTGCGCACAACCCACCTAGGCGCGCCCTGGTGGGTTGTGGTCCCCACATGGCCCCCTCACTTATCAATTTACACCACATCATCACTTACCTCCAAAAAAATCTCCATTACTCTCGCCTATGTTCTTGCTCTCAAACCCACGGATTTCAATCTCTTTGCTTGAAGCTCCGTTTCCCAGACTGTTTTGGGGGATTGTTGCTTGGTATGTGACTCCACTGTTTATTCAATAAGTTTTTGTTTTAGTGGTTTATATTTTGAATAATTAGCTACTCTTGGTTCTCATGTAGATGAGCTTGCATGTTGAATTCTTAGAGTTCTAAGTAGTTTGAATGCTTGCTATGGCCTCTATGTATCCCTATGAGTAGTTGCTATCCATTTTGTGAAGTTTTATTGAGAAAAATTTGTGGACTAAAAATTTTAGAATTTTTGTTCATAGGAAAAAGATGAATATCTTTAGGAAGTTTGCTTCTAAGAAGAACTCCAAGGGTGTTATTGGGGAGTCGTCTGACAGTAATCTCCATCCTCGGAGGTTGGCGGAGGTACGACCGTGTGAATGGCCGCATACCCAATTCATGGAAGAGGCTAGAATCCTTCAGGAGTTCACACAATATGCTGATAATGCTGGCCTCACCGACTTCATCGCAGATGAGTGTGAACAGCATCAAATCCTCACAAACATCTTTGTTCAAAGTTTTACTTTCTTTCCTAGGAATAATCCCCCTGAGGTGTAGTTTAGTTTATATGCTGAAACCCTTCATATACCACTTACTGAATTTTGTAACATATGCATGATCCCTTCTGACGGGAGCTTAGCCGAGCCTAGGTCGGCAGAGTTTGAGGCCTTTTATCGCACCTTGATAGTGGGATATGAGAGAGGGGTGTCAGCCGTCACCGCCACTACCATACATTTTCTTGCCATGCATTATTTTGCTTTTGCTAAGTGTTTGCTTGCTAGAGGAAAAAGTAGGTGCACTCAGCGCACCAGACTTTGTTGTTTTATGCCATGCACTAGAGGGCGACAACACTTATACCTTGGGAGCTATTGTGGCACTCCGCCTCCATGTTAATAAGTCCAAGGGTAAAATACATGGTGGGATTTTCGCTACTCGTTTGGCGACTCACTTTAATGTTGAGATACACCTTCATGATTACCCTCTGACCAAGGTTTACCTAGATCGTGCAGCCATGGATCACCACCATTTTACTGATATCGAATCTCCTAACATCCTTGTTCCATATAACCTAGTTTTTAGTGTGAAGAGTCGTGATATTATTCCATTGCCTGGTCCTGCTTTGTTTGATCCAGTTGCCAGGGGCGGATATAGGATTATACCTGCAGACATCATCGCTTACCGGAACGATCGGACATCAGCAAAGGAGGAGCCTCAGCAGTGGGATGTATGGATGCCCACTCCTTAGCAACCCGACTACTACCCAGGCTACTGATCGATTACCAAGTTAGGCCAAGTCCTAAGCTTGGGGGAGTACATGTTTTCCACCAACATTACATTCATGTTCACATATTTCATTCCAGTTGTCGGTGTCCACACTTTTTCATTGTATCATCCATGTTAAATTTATTTTCTTGATTTCTTCTTGTGTGTTTGAAAAATCTTAGGAAACCCCAAAAAATTATTTGTAGTTGATAACCCACAAGTATAGGGGATCGCAACAGTTTTTGATAAGTAAGAGTGTCGAACCCAACGAGGAGGTAAAGGCAGAACAAATATTCCCTCAAGTTCTATCGACCACCGATACAACTCTCCGCACGCTTGATGTTCGCTTTACCTAGAACAAGTATGAAACTAGAAGTACTTTGTAGGTGTTGTTGGATAGGTTTGCAAGACAATAAAGATTACGAACATAAAAAGTAGGGGATGTTGTAAGTAAAAAAGCAATAAAGTAAATATAGTGAGTGTGGAAAAGTGGTGGTAGGAGTTGCGAAATTGCCCCTTAAGCAATTGACTACTTTACTAGACCGATAGCAAGTATTATGTGGGAGAGGCCACTGCTAGCATGTTATCCCTGACTTGGAATTCTATGCACTTATGATTGGAACTATTAGCAAGCATCCGCAACTACTAACGTTCATTAAGGTAAAACCCAACCATAGCATTAAGATATATTGCCCCCCCTTCAATTTCTTGCCCTCCAATAGATAGTCCTATCAACATACAACTAACCCTATGGTGTGATCCATGCACGCACTCATATGGTGGGCACCAAAGGACAGCAACATAACCACAAGAAAATTAAATCAATCATAGCAATTCATCAACCACCGTTAGGACAACGAAAATCTACTCGGACATCATAGGAGGGGGGAAGGTGATGGATACGTTGGTAAAGATGGCGGAGGTGTTGGTGTAGATCGCGGTGATGATGATGATGGCCACAACAGCGTTCCGGCGCCACCGGAAGAGAAGGGGAGAGGGGGCCCCTTCGTCTTCTTCTTCCTTGACCTCCTCCCTAGATGGGAGAAGGGTTTCCCCTCTGGTCCTTGGCCTCCATGGCATGGGAGGGGCGGGAGCCCCCCCAAGATTGGATCCGTCTCTCTGTCTCTCTCTGTTTCTGCGTTCTCAGATTCTACCCTTTCACCATTTCTTATATTCCCGGAGATCCGTAACTCCGATTGGGCTGAAATTTTAACACGATCTCTATCCGGATATTAGCTTTCTTACGCCGAAAGAAGAGCACCAACCGCCTTACGGGGTGGCCACGAGGGTCAGGGATGCGCCCCTTGCCTCGTGAGCCCCTCGAGCATCGTCTCGCGTTGATTTCACTTCCCAAAAATCACATATATTCCAAAAAAAATCTCCGTCCGTTTTTATCCCGTTTGGACTCCGTTTGATATGGATATTGTGCGAAACAAAAAACATGCAACAAAAAGGAACTGGCACTGGGCACTAGATCAATATGTTAGTCCCAAAAATAGTATAAAAAGTTGCCAAAAGTATATGAAAGTTGTAAAATATTGGCATGGAACAATCAAAAATTATAGATACGACGGAGACGTATCAGCATCCCCAAGCTTAATTCCTTCTCGTCCTCGAGTAGGTAAATGATAAATAAGATAATTTTTGATGTGGAATGCTACCTAGCGTAATCTTGATCACATATCTAATCATGGCATGAATATTAAGACACGAGTGATTCAAAGCAATAGTCTATCATTTGACATAAAAACAATAATACTTCAAGCCTACTAATAAAGCAATCATGTCTTTTCAAAATAACATGGCCAAAGAAAGTTATCCCTACAAAATCATATAGTCTGGCTATGCTCCATCTTCACCGCACAAAATATTCACATCATGCACAACCCCGATGACAAGCCAAGCAATTGTTTCATACTTTTGACGTTCTCAAACCTTTTCAACTTTCACGCAATACATGAGCGTGAGCCATGGACATAGCACTATAGGTGGAATAGAATATTATGGTGGAGGTTGTGTGGAGAAGACAAAAAGGGAAAGATAGTCTCACATCAACTAAGTGTATGAACGGGCTATGGAGATGCCCATCAATAGATATCAATGTGAGTGAGTAGGGATTGCCATGCAACGGATGCACTAGAGCTATAAGTGTATGAAAATTCCAACTGAAACTAAGTGGGTGTGCATCGAACTTGCTTGCTCATGAAGACATCGGGCATTTGAGGAAGCCCATCATCGGAATATACAAGCCAAGTTCTATAATGAAAATTCCCACTAGTATATGAAAGTGATAACTCAAGAGACTCTCTATATGAAGAACATGGTGCTATTCTGAAGCACAAGTGTGGTATAAGGATAGTAACATTGCCCCTTCTCTCTTTCTCTCTCTCTTTTTTATTTTTTTTATTTTTTTGGTGGTCTTCTTTGGCCTCTTTTTTTATTTGGGCTTCTTTGGCCTCTTTTATTTATTTTTAAAGTCCGGAGTCTCATCCCGACTTGTGGGGGAATCATAGTGTCCATCATCCTTTCCTCACTGGGGCAATGCTCTAATAATGATGATCACCACACTTTTATTTACTTACAACTC
>NW_024111096.1:0-20379 GCF_003073215.2 Triticum urartu
AATTACCTCTTATTTAATTAATGCACCTATATACTTGGTAAAGGGTGGAAGGCTCGGCCTTATGCCTGGTGTTTTGTTCCACTCTTGCCGCCCTATTTTCCGTCACACCGGTGTTATGTTCCTTGATTTTGCGTTCCTTACATGGTTGGGGTGTTATGGGGACCCCTTGATAGTTCGCTTTGAATAAAACTCCTCCAGCAAGGCCCAACCTTGGTTTTACCATTTGCCTCACCACCACCTACTTTTCCCTTGGGAGTCGCGCTCTCAAGGGTCATCTTTATTTTAACCCACTGGGCCAGTGCTTGTCTAAGTGTTGGTCCATACCGGGCAGCCTACGGGTCCACCTCGGGGAAACTCGAGGGCTGGTTTTACTCATAGCTTGACCTATCCGGTGTTGCCCTGAGAACGAGATATGTGCAGCTCCTATCGGGATGTCAGCGCATCGGGCGGCTTTGCTGGTCTTGTTTTACCATTGTCGAATTGTCTTGTAACCGGGATTCCGAGTCTGATCGGGTCTTCCTGGGAGAAGGAATATCCTTCGTTGACCGTGAGAGCTTGTGATGGGCTAAGTTGGGACACCCCTACAGGGTTTGAACTTTTGAAAGCCGTGCCCGCGGTTATGGGCAGATGGGAATTTGTTAATGTACGGTTGTAGAGAACTTGACACTTACCTTAATTAAAATGCATCAACCGCGTGTCTAGCCGTGATGGTCTCTTCTCAGCGGAGTCCGGGGAGTGAACACGGTTCTTGTGTTATGCTTGAACGTAAGTAGCTTTCAGGATCACTTCTTGATCACTTCTAGTTTCACGACCGTTGCTTTGCTTCTCTTCTCGCTCTCATTTGCGTATGTTAGCCACCATATATGCTAGTGCTTGCTGCAGCTCCACCTCATTACCCCTCTCCTACCCATAAGCTTAAATAGTCTTGATCTTGCGGGTGTGAGATTGCTGAGTCTTCATGGCTCACAGATACTTCCAAAACCAGTTGCAGGTGCCGTTGATACCAGCGCAGATGACGCAGCTGAGCTCAAGTGGGAGCTCGATGAAGATCATGTTCGTTGTGTTGTTCTATTTCCTTTCGATCAGTAGAGGAGCCCAGTCGGGGCGATCAAGGGTCTTTTGCATTAGGGGTTGTCTTTCTTTATTTGGTTCCGTAGTCGGACCTTGATTGTATTCTGGATGATGTAATGCTATATTTATGTATTGTGTGAAGTGGTGATTGTAAGCCAACTCTTTATCCCTTCTTATTTAGTACATGTGATGTGTAAAGATTACCCCTCTTGCGACGTGCCTACTATGCGGTTATGCCTCTAAGTCGTGCTCCGACACGTGGGAGATATAGCCGCATCGTGGGTGTTACAAATACATAGTCCTATCAACATACAACTAACCCTATGGTGTGATCCACGCGTGCGCTCATATGATGGGCACCAAAGGACAACAACATAACCACGAGCAAATTAAACCAATCATAGCAATTCACCAATTACTGATAGGACAACGAAAATCTACTCAGACATCATAGGATGGCAACACATCATTGGATAATAATATGAAGCATAAAGCACCATGTTCAAGTAGAGGGTACAGTGGGTTGCGGGAGAGTGGACCGCTGTAGAAAGATGGGGGAAGGTGATGAAGATGTTGGTGAAGATGACGGAGGTGTTGGTGTAGATCGCCGTCACACGGTGATGGCCCCGGCGGCGTTCCGCCGCCACCGGGAGAGAGGGGGAGAGAGCCCCCTTCTTCTTATTCTTCTTCTTCTTCTTCTTCTTCTTCCTTGACCTTCTACCTAGATGGGAGAAGGGTTTCCCCTCTGGTCCATGGCCCCCATGGCGGCGGAGGGGCGAGAGCCCCTCCGAGATTGGAGCTGTCTCTCTGTCTCTCTCTGTTTCTGTGCTCTGGTATTCTGCCCTTTCACCGTTTCTTATATATCCGGAGATCCGTAACTCCAATTGGATTGAAACCTTCACCCAGATTTTTCTCTGAAAATTAGCTTTCTTGCGGCCAAAGAAGAGCAGCAACCGCCTTACGAGGGCCCCACGAGGGTCAGGGGCGCGCCCAGGGGGGCAGGCGCGCCCCCTGCCTCGTGGCCCCCTCGGGCACCTTCTCGCGTTGATTCTTCTTCCCATATTTCACAAATATTCCAAAAATATTCTCCGTCCGTTTTTGTTCCTTTTGGACTCCGTTTGATATGGATTTTCTGCGAAACAAAAAACATGCAACAAACAGGAACTGGCACTGGGCACTGGATCAATATGTTAGTCCCAAAAATAGTATAAAAAGTTGCCAGAAATAGAAAGTTGTAGAATATTGGCATGGAACAATCAAAAATTATATATACGACGGAGACGTATCAAGCAGCGGCAGAAGCAGAGCCGTCGGATGATGAGCCAGAGCTCTCCCCAGCAGGGCCTGATGCCGGCAAGGCAGACCCCCGACAGAGCCTGGTTTCGGCAAGACGGAGTCCGTGCAAGCGGGCGAAGTCGAACAGAAGAAGAAGGTGGTGCAGCACCCGGTTTATTTTGTCAGTTCCCTCTTGCAGGGGGCTAGATCAAGATATTCTGGCATGCAGAAGCTACTTTTCAGCCTTCTTATGGCCTCAAGAAAGCCGCGTCACTATTTCCAAGCGCATGAGATCACCGTCGTCACCCGCCTCCCTTTGCAACGAATCTTGCACAATCCGGATGCCACTGGGAGGATTGTGGAGTGGGCATTGGAACTGTCAAGCTTCGGCCTCAAATTTGAAAGCACTTCAACGATCAAGAGCCGAGCCCTGGCAGAGTTCATAGTGGAATGGACCTCAACGCCAGACGAAGAAGTTTGAGAGACCGCCCTTCCCGGCAAGGAGACGAGTCGTGATTGGATCATGTACTTTGATGGAGCTTTCTCACTGCAAGGTGCTGGTGCCGGCGTGCTGCTCGTCGCACCCACCGGAGAGCTCCTCAAGTACATAGTCCAGATGCACTTTCCCTGGGAAAAGTCAACGAACAACACGGCAGAGTACGAGGGATTGCTTGCCGGTTTCAGGATCGTGGCAGACCTCGGAATCAGGAAGCTGGTCATCAAAGGTGATTCGCAGCTCGTTGTCAAGAAAGTCAACAAGGATTACCAGCGCCCATTGATGGAGGCTTATGTGGATGAGGTGAGGAAGTTGGAAGAGCTGACTGTCTGCAAGCAGAGCATGTTCCCCGAGCGAAGAACAGCATTGCCGATGACTTGTCGAAACGCGCTGCCCTCAAGTTGCCTGTGGAACTAGGTACCTTTGTGCTTCAATTGACCCAGCCATCCGTTGAGCCATCAGCAGGACAAAACAAGCGAAGGAATGCAGGCCCCGGCAAGTACTTTCCCGCTGAGCTCCCAGGAGCCACCGGCAAGGACGTTGCCGGGTGCCCCAATCTCGCCGGGGAGCAGCAACCCCCGGCATGGCCTCAAGCCCTGACCGTAGGAGCATGTACCCCTATGGCCGAAGATGAGCCTTTAGTCCTTGTTGTCGAGCCCCAGGCTCCGGCATGAGCGCAGTGCACCATCCGTTTCCTCCAAACAGGGGAGCTCCCCAAGGAACAGGAAGAGGCAGAGAATGTAGCCCGCCGGTCCAGCATGTACCAGTTTGTGGATGATGCCCTATACAGAAGGAGATCGAGCAGCGTGAAACTGAAGTGCATTCCTCAGGAGGACGAACTGAAGCTGTTGGCAGAGATACATGGAGGCATGTGTGGCTCTCACATAGGGTCAAGAGCCCTTGTCGGCAAAGCGTTCTGGCAAGGTTTCTTTTGGCCCACCGCTCTCCAGGATGCAATTGCCCTAGTAACTAAGTGTGAAGCGTGCGAGTTCCATTCAAAGAAGCTTCATCAGCCAGCCCAAGCCCTTCAAACAATCCCTCTTTCCTGGCCTTTTTCGGTCTGGGGGCTCGACATACTGGGCCCCTTTCCCCGTGCTGTCAGGGGCTTTGAGTACTTGTACGTCGCAATCGACAAGTTCACAAAGTGGCCGGAAGTGGAACCAGTGAGAAAGGTGACAACACAATTGGTAACCCACAAGTATAGGGGATCGCAACAATTTTCGAGGGTAGAGTATTCAACCCAAATTTATTGATTCGACACAAGGGGAGCCAAAGAATATTCTCAAGTATTAAAAGTTGAGTTGTCAGTTCAACCGCACCTGAAAGACTTAATATCTATAGCAAAGTATTTAGTAGCAATGTAATATGGAAGTAACAGTAACGATGGCAAAAGTAACAGTAGTAGTTTTTGTAGTGATTGTAACAGTGGCAACGGAAAAGTAACTAAGCAAAGATCAATATGTGAAAAGCTCGTAGGCAATGGATCAGTGATGGATAATTATGTCGGATGCGATTCCTCATGTAACAGTTATAACATAGGGTGACACAGAACTAGCTCCAGTTCATCAATGTAATGTAGGCATGTATTCTGAATATAGTCATATGTGCTTATGGAAAAGAACTTGCATGACATCTTTTGTCCTACCCTCCCGTGGCAGCGGGGTCCTATTAGAAACTAAGGGATACTAAGGCCTCCTTTTAATAGAGTACCGTACTGAAGTATTAACACTTAGTGAATACATGAACTCCTCAAACTACAGTCATCACCGGGAGTGGTCCCGATTATTGTCACTTCGGGGTTACCGGATCATAACACATAGTAGGTGACTATTGACTTGCAAAATAGGATCAAGAACTCACATATATTCATGAAAACATAATAGGTTCAGATCTGAAATCATGACACTCGGGCCCTAGTAACAACATCAATCTCAGAACATAATGGATACTATGGATCAAACCCTAACAAAACTAACTCGATTACATGCTAAATCTCATCCAACCCATCACCGTCCAGCAAGCCTACGATGGAATTACTCATGCACGGCGGTGAGAATCATGAAATTGATGATGGAGTAAGGTTGATGATGACGATGGCGATGGATTCCCCTCTCCGGAGCCCCGACTGGACTCCAGACCAGCCCTCCTGAGAGAGATTAGGGCTTGGCGGCAGCTCCGTATCGTAAAACATGATGAATCCTTCTTCCTGATTTTTCTCTCCTAGAACGTGAATATATAGAGTTGGAGTTGACGTCGGTGGAGCCTCACGGGGCCCACGAGGTAGGGGCGCGCCCCAGGGGTGGGGGGTGCCCTGCACCCTCATGGACAGGGTGTGGGCCCCCTGGTGTTGATTCTTTCGCCAATATTTTTTATTTATTCCAAAACGTGTCTCCATTGATTTTCAGGTCATTCCAAGAACTTTTATTTCTGCACAAAAATAACACCATGGCAATTCTGCTGAAAACAACGTCAGTCCGGGTTAGTTCCATTCAAATCATGCAAGTTAGAGTCCAAAACAAGGTCAACAGTGTTTGGAGAAGTAGATATGATGGAGACGTATCAACTCCCCCAAGCTTAAACCTTTGCTTGTCCTCAAGCAATTCAGTTGACAAACTGAAAGTGATAAAGAAAAACTTTTACAAACTCTGTTTGATCTTGTTGTTGTAAATATGTAAAGCCAGCATTCAAGTTTTCAGCAAAGATTATGAACCAACCGTATTCACAATCTATACCTACTATTAAAGGGAATAGGTATTCTTGGTTTGGTTTAGTCCTTTACGTTTGGTTTACACACGTTAAGCGATCTGGGCCAGTTACTTGTATGTTGATGGGTCTTTTATGGGCTTTCATAGAGAGACCGCGTGGGTCAAAATAAATCAACATTTTGGGAATTGAACACAAGGCCTCCTGTCTATCTCTTAGACGTAACAACCAAAGACTTATGCACCTTTCATATTTACTAATCCCAACTCACTCTAAATATACGAGTGGCAGTCATCATGTTTATTTTTTTTGCGAGAAAAGGAGTTGATATTAAAACAACCAAATTACTGAAAGGTCCACACAGAAAAGGAAATTACAACCAAGCCCCTCTGCGACCCGACTACGCCGGCGCCGTGGACGAGCCGGTGACGCGCTGTTCGCCGCTGCTCGCTAACGCCTTGGATCGAAGCAGCCCCGGGGCATAACGGGAAGTCTCCGATCAACGGTCCCTCAGGACCTACACCCATGGCCGTCGTCGTCGTTGCACCGCTCAACATCGCCTTCCTTCTCCAGATCTTTAACCGTCGGAATCGCCATCCCTCGATCTCCGGCACGGGGGAACCGTGCACGACCTCTCCACCGAGCAGCGAGCACGAAGAAAGGAGCTGGTCCACCGCGGAGCTCCACCGAAACTTCGCCGTCGAAGGGGAGACCAAAACCTGCAAAAACCAATCCAGTCGCACCGCCACCTCGACGACGCCACCGGCTGGCTCCCTAGGCACTCCTACACTATGTACATGCTGCAAATCAGGCCTCCCCCGTCCTCCCATCGCCGGAGCGTCCGACGGAGGGCGAGGGAGCCGCCGATTCGGCAACGGCGAGGTGTAGAGCCCGGGGTTCACACAAATCGCCCTTCGTTCATGTAGATGGGGAAGGGTGAGGTCCAAGGCTCATGTTTAGGGAGAGCTAATTAAGTGAATGAGCTAATAAAGGAAGGATTGTGGGCTTAAATATAATATTTGAACGAATGTGGCTAATTAAAGAAAGGATTATGGGTAAATCGGTGGAATAACTATTAGAAATATTGTGGTCTTAATAAATTCTACATGAAGGATTTGAGGTAAAAAGGTAGGATAATTAAAAGAAAGGATTTATAGACCTTAATGTGTTGGGGCTACTAAATTAGAAAATGAAGGATTTGATTCCCGACTAAAATGGGTGAGGACTTCATGGTAATTAATGAAAGGATCATACTTAAATGCCATTAAAAAGGATTGTATTTAAATGAAATCAGTGGGACATTACGCCTCGCAAAGAAAATATGAACACGACTAAATTGCGACGTATTTTTTATGTTCATTTTGTAGAAAGACGATGCTGCGTTGCAACATGTTCTTCATAATGAATCCGATACTGTGAGACATTATGCTTGTGCAAATATTAAATTTTCCCGTTATAATGCATGGGCATATGTGCTAGTACACTATAATCTATTCTAGAAAACAGACAACGGCGAGGTGAGGCTCTCGCCAATCTATCCGTGCACTACAGAATTGTATTTGATTACATGTGAGGTAGAGCAATCACCCTAGAATTCTCCATGAACCTATGCATAAGAGAGACAACCGTGTATAACCTAGAAACATCGGTCGAGATATTTGTGGGACCATGCAATACATACAAATATAGTACAGTTTATCAGTCTACACCAAATTAACCGGTGAAGGCATGCAATCATTTCAGTTTTCTTGGACACAAAGTGGTTTGCTTGAACTGTTTTTTTGTGAAACAGAAGAAAAAAAGAGTTGTCTGATATAAATTTAATTGGAAACTGTTCTCTAAATTTGTTACAAAATTATAGTGAAACAAAAAGGATTTTAATTTAATCTCTACTACAAATATGTTTGGTTAATTATGACAAGTTGCAAATTAAAATACAATAGTCAAGATCATAAATTTTGAAAACCGAGATTCATAAATAAAAATGTTCTGTATAAAGAAACCTCCAATACAAATCAGGGCTGCCACGTCAACATTGACATAGAACGCTAACATAATGTGTTGACTATATGCATGAATTATTAATTAATAATAAAAATCTTCCGCACATTTTTGCTGAGTTATTTGTTTCTTCAACTGTTAAACAAAAACTTGCCTCTACCATAATGATGCGGGTGGTGCGAAACCTGAAAATATTGTTCGGATCATGGAAGAATTGCTAACAGTTGGTAACATATTAGGCCATTTTGTATAAATCAAACATCCAATTAGTATAATTCAATTTTATTTCTAAATTTGGTTAGTGAACATCAGAAATGATATCATAAAACAAATCCAAAATATTAGTTAACCGATCAACTTGGTTTGGTTTCCGGTTTATACAAATATAATGGCTCGCAACTAACATATTTTTCACCATTCACACGCCCTCTTATAGGCGAGTTATCTTCTGTCTCTTCTATTTGGCAAGTTGGGCTTGGACCTTGCATGCAGGCCCACACGAGGGGCGATTTTGGAAGGTTGGTTGCATTGCACACATGCTATATAACAGTTATTTTATATTTTTTGTGAGGTGGGTGTGCCTAAACGCCATTTATTCGGTTGAAATCTAGCTATACATGCACAATTCGGTTTTATTCCGAGCAACTAATGAAACACGAAAACGAATTAAATTTGGATAAAGAAAGTGAAAACCAAATTCATCGGTATTAATTTGGTGGTCGTTTCATCGGTTTTTATGCCTACACGGTAGTAGTCTACACTTGTATGGGCCATGAGCACATACAAACAACCTATGCAGCCTGATAGTTGCCGAAATCACTAATTAAGGAGTACTCATTGCAAAGAACACTCCACTTTCCAAGGTCATGACAAGTGGCACACATGCACCGCGCCACTTGTCGCAATCTGAGAGTTTTCTTTTTTTCGTAGATCCGTTTATTCAAAATGTTTTATCTTCTAAACCGTGCGTCCAAATCTCGATCCATTTTCACCATTGGATTCCTCGTGTCAAGATCTTCAAAACTAGATCCCATGTTGATAGGTTTTGACAAACTTTTTTTTCACGAAAAAAACCGGACGAAAAAAATCGGGCGAAAAAACCGAACCGGGAGCACGGTTTTTTTCCCTTTCCGAAAGAGGCACGCTCGTGCCTCTCGCGAAATCACACCCGTGCCTCTTGGGGAAGCAAAACCACGACTCTCAAGGAAGGAAAAAAAAAAGAAAACGCGTTTTTTTCGTTTACGAGAGGCACGGCCGTGACTCTCACGAAAGCACAACCGTGCCTCTCGCGGAAGCAAAACCGTGACTCTCGTGAAAGAAAAAAACAGAAAAACGCGTATTTTTTTTCCTTTCTGAGAGGCACGACCGTGACTCTCGCGAAAGCACAACTGTGCCTCTCGCGGAAGGAAAACCGTGCCTCTGGCGGAAGGAAAAAAACAGAAAAGGCGTTTTGTTTTTCCCTTTCCGAGAGGCATGGCCGTGACTCTCGTGAAAGCACAACCGTGCCTCTCGCGGAAGCAAAACCGTGACTCTCGCGAAAGAAAAAAAAAACAGAAAATACGTTTTTTTCGTTTCCGAAAGGCACGGCCGTGACTCTCACGAAAGCACAACCGTGCCTCTCGCGGAAGCAAAACCGTGACTCTCGCGAAAGAAAAAAAAAACAGAAAATACGTTTTTTTCGTTTCCGAAAGGCACGGCCGTGACTCTCACTAAAGCACAACCGTGCCTCTCGCGGAAAAAAACCGGGACTTTCGCGAAAGGAAAAAAAAGAAAACGCGTTTCTTTCGCGCAATTTTTTTTTCGAATTTATTTTTATCGAAAAGATAAGGAAGACCGGGGAAAACCAAAATGTCGAAAAAAATAAAAAAAACGTTTAAAAAGCCGAAAACGCGTGCAAAAAAAATCCGGAGCAAACGCCCAGAGCGCGACACGTGGCAAATGGCTAAGAGCGCGCCAAGTGGCGCTGATCGTTGCTAGGCTCCCGAAGGAGCGCTCGTTAACTAGTTGCTCCCGATAGTTGCTACTGGTGGTGGAGGGAATTTCCTAATTAACGCTCATTGCGTCAAGTTGTCAACCAAACAAGCGAGGGAGCACTGTAGTGGGCCGGCCCATTTAGCAGCTTTATCGTATGTTTTAGGTTTTGACCCTTATATTTTTTGGGAACCTTCTAGAAGGTTATTTAATATTTTTTGTTGTTTTTTCTGTTTCTTTTTTAATTCTTTTTCTTCTCGGTTTTTCATAAATTCCCGAATTTCAAATTTGTTCACATTTTCATAAATGTTTGGAATTTCTAATTCTGTGCACATTTTTAGGTAAATGTTTAAAAATTCAAAAAAAGTTCAGAATTTCAAATTTTTGTTCATGTTTAATTTTTTTTCATTTGAAAATAAAATTAATTTTTTCACATATTAGAAAAAGTTCGTGTTATTCAGAAACACTAATTGCAAATTTGAAAAAATGTTTGCATCATCAAATTTTGTTAGAAGTTTCAATAAATATTCCTATTTTCGAAATTTGTTCACATATATAATTTTTTTTGTTTTTTCTCAAATTTTGTTTAGGGCTTAAAAATGCTTCTAATTTTTAAAAAAGTTCAGGTTTTGAAAATTTGTTCAAAATTTGAAAAAAGTTCCCATTTGAAAAATGCACGTTTTAGAAAATTTGGTTCGAATTTTCAAAAAATGTTTAAATCGGTCGTGGATTATAGTTCTTATACACTGTGCTGCTTATTTATACATTGAAGCTTAATCAATTACAGTGGCTGCGATGACCATTCATTCCCAGGAGGTCCAGTATACGCTAGAAAAAAAAGGATGAGACAAGTCAACGCAGGCCTCCAATTATGAGCGACAAGTAAGCCTCACCATCAGGCGCCTCGCACGCCATCCCCAGCATTCAACGGTGGGGATAAAGTGCAGGAGAGTGATACCACGAGAGTGATGGGACTGACCCCACCCCACGTACTGTACATGTAATACATGACACATCCTTGCGCCCAGCAAATCATGCACACAACTTGCTCACGGACATGTGACCACCTTGTACCGATGATAAACACATCCAAAATACAAGAAAGATCCAGGGAAGCTTCAGACATCATGCTGGATTCAAGGAGCTCCACGAAATCCATGGCGGAGATAAGATTAAGAGGACGACACCGAAGAAAGTGATTCCCGGGTCATAAACTCTGACAGATATGTTTTGGTGCAGGAGAGACCACATACATTGCAACTTGCGATATCTATGACTTTGCAGCGCTAAACATGAGCACGAAATAAGCTGCTGGTGCAAACATCCACATCGCCTTAAATTCCATAGCTAGGAATCCTATAATCAGTGTGCATTTTGTGGGGGTTCTCTACAGTACAGGCTACTTGTCAATAAGCAAAGACTTTCACTGCAGCTGGTATTTGGGTTGTCTACAGACTACAATACTCGCCTACTGTACCTCGGTTTCTATATGCGTCACAATTATGAGAACCAACATATCCGGCCCTCAAGAACTTATCAAAGAGAAACACCCGGAAGGTGCATGGTGTGCTGTCATTCTGAATAATTCTGAATATTAGTTTCGTGAATTAGTGCTTGTTCCAGGTTATAACTGCCGGCCAATCAGAGAGTTGACCGCCTGCTTGTTTCGCTGAACCGGAAAACCTATTCCAATCATCTAGAACTTCATTACCTCATCGCAATTATCTTATTTCTTGTTCTTGTTCTATCTTGAATTGTTCAGACTTCTCCGCTTCTGCGGGAATGTGAGACCCTGACCTGACGGCTCAACAAGGGCAAGAGCAGGAAAAAATGTGACGCAGAAAACGTGCTGGCCGACTTCCCCGCAACGGCATTCATGTCCCGGTCTGTGATCAATGTACCCTGTCGGTCTTGGATCATGCGTCCTGGTTGCCTTCACCTGGCCAGTGCCAGTGCGGCCGCCGGCTAGGAGGAGGAGCTGCTTGTTGGTTGCCGCGCCCGTTTGGATCGACGCGGGCGCAACTACGAGGAGACATCAATACATGCCCTTTTCCAGAAGTGACAATTTAAGAGCATCTACATCCGAATCCTTCAAACTGGCCTTTCAAACGTCCGGACAGTCCATCTGATCATGATTTTTCGATCCAGACGCCCCCTCAAATGGATCTCAAACATCCGGGCTGACCAGCACCCTTCATATCCAGTCCAAATATATGGCGGATATGAGCGGCTCGGGCGCGCCTGCCACCTCGGTCTGATGGCAGGCTCCCACGCGAAAACGTCCGAAAACCCGACAGTCCGACGGACGCCGTGTCCGTCGCCGTGATGTGAACACCGCATGGTGTCGCTCCGGCTCACCGCCCGAGACCAAATCCGCCTATTTAAGCCGGCCGGCGTCCTGCAACCCTAGCCCATCCACCTCTCCCTTCTTCGTGCCGCCACTCCGAGCCCATCCACCTCTCCCTTCTTCGTGCCGCCACTCCGAGCCCATCCACCACCTCCCTCTCCCGCTCCGGTGCTCCGCCATGGTCCAGAGGAAGATCACCTACTTCGCAATCCTCACGCCGGAGTGGCGGTACGAGATCCAGCAGGAGATCCGGGCGAGACAAGCTGCGTGTGCCGCCCGCAACGTTGCTGGGCTGCCTCCGGACTCACGGGAGACGGAGGAGGAGGAGAAGGAGCAGCCTGGGGAAGAGGAGGGAGAGGAGCTGGCTCCGATGAAAGTGGAGGAGGCGGAGCAACCGGAGCCGGAGCTGGAGCTGCCGAGCTTCAACATGGCGCAGGCGGAGTTCGCCATTGCCCAATCAGAGAAGATAGCGGAGCAGCAGGCCATCCCGGAGTCCATCCAGGATGAGGCCTATGAGGAGGCCAACCGGGCGTTCCTCCGGCAGGAGCGGGTGGTATCCGACGCACTCTTCCTTGAACTCAACGTGGAGATAGAGGAGGTGGAGGCCAGACTGGAGCAGGTGGAGGCACCGGAGGAGCCGGAACTACAGTTGCTGCCCATGCTGCCGGAGCCGGGCACAGAGATCGTCGACATCTCCGACAACGAGTAGCTAGGTGATTGACGTAGTACATAGGTTTATTTCGTTTGCATGCCTTTGTGTGGATTTAAGAATCTAATATGAGATGTCCAGATGCAACTCGTGAAATTTGAGGCATGCCCGGTCACTGCTCGCGGACACGTCCGGACGTTTATGGGGCCATAGGACACGTCTGGACGTTTATGGGGCCATATTTGACATATCCGACTGTAGATGCTCCGACGTGTTTTTGTTTTGCTAATGGTAAGAGTGGGCAGATGGGGATATGAGTCCAGACGCGCGTAGCATGACGATCAGCCCTCCACAACTTGCTTTCAAGATTTTTCTTTTTACTGGAGAAGAGAAGAGGCTTTTTTTTTCCTTTTTGCAGGTGAAAGTTTGTATTACTCACCTTTGTTGGCCAGATCCAAAAGGTGAGGTGTTCTTGGTACAAATTTATGAATGAGATTCAACATGAAACCAGAAAAGCCAATAGATCAATATACTTTTACAATCATGATAGTTTCAAGCAATACTGGATTGTGGAAGCTCAGAATTTTGTGTTTGAATTTTTATTAATTCGGTTGTGCATATTGTTCCTAGGTAACATGAGTAATTTTTCGAGAAAAGGTGGATTTTATTTGCTCGAAATGAAGCATCAAGAGAATACACACACAATGAGCACACGCCGATTCTTTGCATAATTAGGATGCACAGAGCCAACATCAATACACATACACAAAAAAAAGGCAAATAGCAAAGTCATAAAAGACGAACCCTATGCAAAGGCGAGAAAAAAGAAGAAGAAGGAAAAACCCCAAAGTGACTAAATTGCAATCGACAAACTACAATGACGACCACATCCACACCAACCATATCATGACATACATGGGGGACGAAGATCTTTAAGAACAATGCTTTCAGGAAGGGTGCGACGCTCAATCGCCACCGTCACTGGATCCAATCACCGAAAGCTAGATTATAGGTTTTTACCATGAAGAAATTAGTTCGAGTATATCCGAGCAATGACTTCAACAAGCTAACGCGGTAAAAACATCATCATTGCCAGGTATAATCAACCCATATTGTTCTTTTAACCTTATCTTCCCTTCTTTATGAATGGTATTGGAGCGGGCTGGCCTTCCCTACCGCTTTATGCTTACATTTTTTTATTAGACCGGACTGAACTCTATCGCAACTCGGCGTGAACTCCTAGAATCCATATTGTTCTTTATCTCATTTTTATTAGGAAATAATTGATAATTCTTAGCATTGAGAAGAGATGCTTCTTGAATATTATGGATAAAGTGGGGCCTTAGCACAATGACTTTCCGACTGTCTACTACAACAATGTTTGCCCGACTCCGATAAGGGAGGGACGATGACGGCGGCGCGTCTTCTGCTCGCTCTAGTGTTTGTAGTCGTCGCTAGGTGGTCTACGGACCTGAATGTAAATTTTACTCCTAGTGTTCTTTGTACTATCTTGACAGTTAATGAATGTATTGAAAGTTTTCTCGCAAAAAAAAGGGCGGCGTGGCAGAATCCTATGAGATGAAAATTTTATCAAACGGCAAATGATTCTTGATTTACCTTCTCCAAACCATTGAATAGAGCAGACACAACGACTAATATTCTAAGTTATTGCCACAGTATGTATGGTACGTACTATAAGATACCGATGTTTCTCTTCTATGGAGGAAGAAGAAAGTTTCGCTTGACTTGAGACGGTCCCGGGCCCATTACCAAGTGGTAAACAGTAGGGGTATATTTTTCTGAGGCAGGAGCAAGTATACAAGCTAGTCTCGTGCTTTTACTAGTATCAGAACGGCCAACCTTTCTCCTCTGCCCTGGCGACCTTTTCCATTGCACGCAACCGATCCTTCCCGAAACAGTCGAAGCAGTCCATCCGTCGGTTTCACCTGGACTTCCACGTCCTTGCCGACTAGTATGCCGTTACTAATTAACCGTGTCTGTCATGTCACTTTCTACTTTAAACTCAACACGCAGGGGATAAGTGCAAGCCACGGTCATAGCAGAGGTTAGCTTTTGTCCAAGAAACACTCTTAATATCCTAAAAAACACTCTTAATAGTAAGAGTTTACAAAACATTGGCCCGGAGCATACGAATTAAACGAGAAGTCACCGTTTGTATGTTGCACTCATGCTGCCATTCATGGCGGCAACAAACATCCTAATTTGACGCAACAGATCGATGACTTCACGCAGAAATTGAGTACACATAGACGTAAGTAGCATTCAAGGATCAATTCTCAATAAAAATACAATAAAATACCCTTACATTCATTTTCATGCCGTCTATATGTGCTCGTGAAGTGAGTCATAATATCAGAGTGGAAGTCAAGGAGTGTGTGTTCTCACGATGACAAGATTCCCATCCATTACTATATGAACAGAAGGAATCAGTAACCACGGTATATACTACATTATCGCTGCTTAGAACTGTTTCGTTGAACTGCAAAAACTATATCCGTACCGGAATAGGTCCGGACCGAATGCGGTCGCCGGAGACTTGATCCCGTCTATTTGACATGACAATCCATCGCATGGCTCAACCGCTGCTAATAGTTAGAGCATCTCCAATAGCATGTGTATATTTAGATGTCTATATATTTATATAGACAATGATCTAAAAAGATTTCCTTATATACACGTCTAGTTTTGCATCAGAACGTCTATATACAGGGATCATGACAGGTGGGCCGTCGCTGGAAGAGAAAGAAATCATGACTGCAGCTGAGTTTAGACGATGCCTTCACAATGTCCAAGCGTGGACATTGTCGAGGTCGATTTAGAGGATGTGTATATTTGAACGACTATATAGACAAGCTGTTTGACGCCTGTTTTGAGATCACGTCATGAAAAACGAGTATAGACATTCATATAGACAAGCTATTGGAGATGCTCTTATACGTTTATGCCTGGACGGCCACAATGTTTTAATTTTAGCTTCAATTCGACTTGAGGAGAAGGAAAGAATATTGCATTTGGCCTCTGCCATTAGCTGGAGATGTTTTAAGTACGAGGGTCTGATTTTCAGATGGATTAATTTCAAAGTGAAAATGGACTTTTCTTTGGGAACGGACGTACAAGTCTAGAAATCAAGTTACACGAGGTAGAGTAAGCAACTATGCTGGGCACTGGTTCGTGCCTTTACAGCGAAGTTGGCCAACTAAAGGGCTATGCAACCACTTACATATAACCAAACTATAAATAACGTGGAGCTAGCCGTCACATTAGGGATGTTTCTAGTCCGCAAATCTAGTTACGAGAGCAAGTAACTCTCACAATCACAAACATACAAACCTAGCTAGCACGGCATCGATGAAATTCAACACCGTGATTAAGGGCAAAAGAGAGTGACACGAAAGTGCCATGCTGAATAAAATGCCATAGGGCGATATGAAAGTGATGCCGCTAGCATCCGCTGATAGTACCATCGAGCTCTTTTCGCGAATAACGACACACATTCTTGGTGAAAAAAGAAAAACTTGCACACTGCACTCGCTTCTACAGTTGTTGTGAAGATAAGCACGAGAAAAAATATCTAGGAAACCTTCACATCTCATCTTAAATTCTCAGAGCTATAAACATTCAACGCAAACCGGAGTAGGAGAAGGGCACGGAAGTGATTCCCCGGGCTCTGATGATGTATAGCTAACCATAAAATACGATGGGTATGTTTGGGGTGCAACGGAGCCCACAATACACACAACTTGTGGAATAGCATATGACTTTGCATTTAAACCGAGTACAGAGCAGGTTAGACGAAACCTCCACATCATCATAAATCCGCCGAGCCACTGGATTCAGCATGTCTTTTTTGGTTATGTTCAATACTACCCGGAGTAGGAAATTTCAAAGGATATACTACTCCGTCCCGCAATTTAAGACATTTGTTTTTCAAGCTGTTCAACTTGCAAAAACGTCTTATATAATGGGACGGAGGAAGTAGTATAAATTTAAGACTGTCATGTCATTTGTGTTTTTATTTCAGTTTACTGTTCACTACAGAAGCATGTGCCCGGACTCATTAATTTCGCATTTCCTGATGATTTGTTCTTGCCTTGATTTACTTCAGCTATACTACTAGTAATTGTTTTTGTTATCCAAAGAACCTGTCAACCCATTTTCTTCGAACATGAAGCAACTTTGCTATAAGGGGGTGTTTGGTTCAGAAGTCCTAGGACTTTCTCTAGTCCCAGGGACTAATCAAAAAAGACTCTCTAGTGGAGTCTTTTTCTAGTCCGTGTAAAAAAAGTCCCTCCCGTTTAGTTCCTAAGAACTTTTTAGGGACCTTTTCTAGTATCTGGGACTAAAAAGTTCCTGAACCAAACACCCCCTAACTATATTGGTGAAGTACCATATCTGCCTCACGGGGACGCGCTGAAAAGTCGCCGAGACAAGACTGATCACCACGCATGATTTCTTCGAAAACAGCCGCCGCCCGGACCATCATCAGTTAGGCACCCGTTTTTGGTACCATCGATCGTTGTGCGAATGTGCACATTAGATAAGATCCGGACAGACAGTGGCGTGCATAAAAAAATGGGTCTACTTGAACCGGAAAATCGTTGATCAATCATTCACATCTTGCAGCGTCTCGTTGAGCTGACCGGCTGCTTTGCTAATCAGATCACGTGCATGAGTTGGCTTGCCGCCGGAATTGGTCTGCTATAGTCCTCCAGGGATATGGTAGATCCAAGATGTACGGGTTGACAAGCAACAACACGCAAACGCAAGCTACTACTAGTACACACTTTTCGTTTTTAGACTTTCATTGTCGATCGCGTCCCGAAATAGTCGAAGGTGGCAGTGGGTCGTCGGTGAACCGACGGAGGCGCGTACGTACGTCTGCCGGTCGTCGCCACTTGCGTGCGTGGAGCAGCACACTTCGGTGATCGTTTTCCGGTAGCGTCAACTCGACCTATGCGAACCAACAACGAAGCCGCGCGCCAAGAGCGGCACCATACGTGGTGGGCCAGGGGTGCGTTTACTTGTGCCAAGCAGTGAAGCACATCTCCATGCATGCATCTCGCTCGCTCGAATGCGCCTACCTAAAAAAACAATCAACACTCAAAAATAGATTGTTTTCTTTTTCACGAATGTCATTCTCTGATGAAACTTGGCAAACACTTAAAACATTTGTTATTCTTTGCCACCAACTTTTGTTTTGATTTTTTGAACTTTTTTGGAGTTGACTGTTCATGGTGGTATATCATAAGAGCTAAAACTCAGATGGACACTTAGCAACACTTTTGTGATGAATGCACGCGACATTGACATACAGGTAATGTTTTTCCAAATATTTTGGTATCTATATTTGCATTTTTCTGATTTAGTGTGAATTAGTTATGAAGTTTTCAAAGTGACGGCCAATGTCAAAGGGCAAAAGCACAAGACGACCAAAGTGGGTGGGCAAGACCGCGTGTTTTCAGAAACTAAGGACAATCATGACGAGGGGGGCACAACTAAGGGTATTAAACCAATTATCCCTTATATCTTTTGGTCGTGTAGAAGGCAAGGGGTGCAGCAGCAGCGGGCAACTCAGTCTTGTTCTCCTCCGTGGTTGGCGACGCCCAAATCGAGATCTAGAGGTCTATTCTCGTCATGGGTGTCCTAGGTTCCTTGTGGTGACACGGACGAGTTGCCGAGCAAAAGCTCAACGCTCAACCATGAGGAAGTACCGCTCTCCTCTCAAGGATGTTGTGGTGGTTCTTCTTCTCGTACCAGGGCTTCTGACGAAAATTCTTGTCTCTCTCGGACTCGACAACAACGACACTTAGCTTCATATCCCCTCTCAAGGGTGTTATCGTGGAGGTTAGGTGTCCTAGGGCATGTTGTAGCATTGTATTTAGGCCTTCTCTGCTATGTTTCGATAATGTAGTCGCATGCGTTTCTATTGTTTGGTTGTATTGGATCAGCTTTGCAAGAGGACATCCTCACTATTATGTATCGTGAGGGCATGTACTTTGGTCCATACTTTATCTATGCGAGGCGAGCGGCTTTTCCGAACGATTTGTCTCGTTGAAATCCTTTTTCTATAAGAATTGTTGAAATTCAAAATTTATCATTAATATTTCTCGATTTGAACTGGTCCGGGTTCGATCGTTAATTCGGCGACTAGTGACTTGATCTTGTCTGTTTAAACAGGCACTAGCTCACTGATCACATGGACATCAAAGCAGGCAATAATAGTACTAGTATACCCTGTGCATAGACAAGTCCTCGTAAAGTAGCAGCCACAAATGCAGTTCAACGCTTCATTTGACTTGACTCGCTCAGGCCCGTACTCCACTGGATGCAGACCGCCGGCCACTTCGCCGGAGCCAGCGGTCGACTGTTCAACGCACCATAGGGGCAGTCAATTTGGATGCGATGATGTACGTGTAAAAGTGGCGGCAACTTGCGTGTGTAAGCTAGGAGTACGCCACGTATACGTGCCCGGCAGGGGCGGTACATGTTTTAGCTAACAGTCTTGCTAAATCTTCTTAGTTGTTTGAGCCTTGATTATATCTCAGTCGATGCTGTATTCGTAAGATCTAAAATCCGGATACATGCAAAGATAAAAATTCTTTTTTTTTCTTTCTTACTCCATTTATTATGAATCAAAGAAAGTATTCCCTCCGTCCCATAATGCAAGATATTTTTTTGACTCTAGTGACTTAACTAAGTCTTAGTTGACAAAGACCTAGACACATGCTTTAACTAAAGGTGCGCGTGCAGCAGGTAGAGCCCACGTCGACATCGTACATGCCTATCTTTGGTCCCTTTGAAAATGCTCTCTTCTCTTGGTGTATTAATGTAATTGTTTTGTCTGAGTTTGTACGTTAATGTTCTCCCTCCATAAAGAAATATCTTGGTGTATTAATGTAATTGTTTTTATCTGAGTTTGTATGTTAATGTCTCTAGTGATCTAAACGATCTTATATTTCTTTACATAGGAAATAGTTTACAAAATTATGATGCTTCGAATGAAGAATGGAGGATTCTATTGATTGGCCCGACCTAACCCTCATATTTCCCGGGGAAGAGATAGACAATTTTTTGTCGTTTTCAATCGTTTCCATGCCAACAGAATAGGCTCTCCATCTCGCCTTCCCGAGGAGGACATAAACCCTACCAAATCTCGAAGACACATCACCATTGGTCCGGGCTGTTTACGGCTTATTAGATCCAAACCCGCACCCGATAGCTTAATAACGGCTAATTACAGTGGATGTTTCGTGTCGGTTACCCTAAACGAAAACACTTGCATGGCGCTCCATTTATCGTCATGGAAGTGGACACTTCCATGATGATAATTTGAGAATTGTCATGAAACACTTCTACAACATCACAGGTATGTCTATCTTGATTATGTCATAAAATCGACATGAATGTACATCCATGACAAAAAATATGACCTACTATGATAAACACGTACATCACAGAAGTTTTTTTTGTGTTAGTATCAATCGGGAATGAGAAGTTAACAACTTAGTGGGATGCATCAGCTCTTTTTCAGTTTAATTACTCGGTGAAGTCTATGAAACTAGTGATCTAGGTATGAAGTAGAGCAACTTCTCTTCATGGTAAAAATGAAAATGGAACCAAAAAGCTGCAAGAATTGTGTAAATCCCCCAAAGTTAAACTTGAACAATCAAGCATATATTTTCATGTCATGGCTGTAAAAGGGAAAAGAAAAAGATTTAGTGACGTGGGTTAGGTTTGACCCTTCAAGTAAAGGGAAATAAAGAATGTTTTCATTAAAAAGACAATGACTAGGGGAATTTGTTCAACTAAAAGAACGGAGAAATTATCCCTTAAAGTTGAAGAGCG
>NW_024111097.1:0-18153 GCF_003073215.2 Triticum urartu
TTCTTTATTTATATGGGTGTTATACCTACTGTATTCCATCTTCTCTATGGTTTATAAACTATTTTACTAGCCATAGATTCATCAAAATGAGCAAACAACACACGAAAAATAGAATCTGTCAAAAACAGAAGAGTCTGTAGTAATCTGTAGGTTTTGAATACTTCTGTAACTCCAAAAATCATGAGAAATTAGGACATCCTAAATAATTTGTATATTGATCTTCTGCAGTTGGAATCAGTATTTTATCGCTCTCTGGTTAAAAGTGAAAATTATTCTCGTTAGCGTATACTTTCTGTTTTTTTTCAGCAAGATCAAATAACAATCATCCAAGAAGATCTTGAAGGCTTTACTTGGCACAAACACTAATTAAAACATAAAAAACGCAATCATAACAGAGGATAGATTATTTATTTATTACTAAACAGGAACAAAAAGCAAGAAACAAAAAATAAAATTGGGTTGCCTCACAACAAGCGCTATCGTTTAATGCCCCTAGCTAAGCACAAAAGCAAGAATAGATCTAGGTATTGTCATCTTTGGTATTCAATCCATATGTGGCTCTCATAATAGATTCGTAAGGTAATTTAATTTTCTTTCTAGGAAAGTGTTCCATGCGTTTCCTTAATGGAAATTGGAATCTAATATTTCCTTCTTTCATGTCAATAATTGCACCAATCGTTCTAAGGAAAGGTCTACCAAGAATAATAGGACATGTAGGATTGCAATCTATATCAAGAATAATAAAATCTATGGGCACATAATTCCTATTTGCAATAATAAGAACATCATTAATCCTTCCCATAGGTTTCTTAATGGTGGAATCGGCAAGATGCAAATTTAAAGAACAATCATAAAATTCACGGAAACCTAACACACCACAAAAGTTTTTGGAATCATGGAAACGCTAGCACCCAAATCACATAAGAATAGCATTCATGATCTATAATCTTAATTTTAATAGTAGGTTCCCACTCATCATAAAGTTTTCTAGGAATAGAAACTTCTAGTTCAAGCTTTTCTTCGTAGGATTGCATTAAAGCATCAACGATATGTTTAGTAAAAGCTTTTTTTATCATAAGCTTGAGGAGAATGTAGCATGGATTCCAAAATGGAAATACAATCTATCAAAGAGCAATTATCATAATTAAATTCCTTGAAATCCAAAATAGTGGGTTCATTGCTATGTAAAGTTTTGACCTCTTCAATCCCACTTTAACCAATTTTTTCAATCCCACTTCTAACTAAAGTTGACTCATCTCCAGTCCCATATTTAATAAGATTCATATTGGCAAACAAAGATTTAATAGGAGACACACCAATCACTTTTAGATCTTCATCATTATTATCATGAGAACTACAAGAAAACGCCTTCACAATGCAATCTTTTTTAGCACACATCCTAGCGGTTCTCTCTTTGCAATCATCAATGGAAATTCTCATGGCTTTGAGAGACTCATTGATATCATGATTAGGTGAAATAGACCTAAGTTTCAAATAATCAACATCAAGAGAAATTCTATCCATGTTCCTAGCCAACTCATCAATCTTAAGCAATTTTTCTTCAAGCAAAGAATTGAAATTCTTTTGCGAATTCATAAATTCTTTAACACTAGTCCCAAAATCATAGGGAATATTGTTAAAACTTCCATAAGAGTTTTTGTAGGAATTACCATAGTTATTAGAGGAATTACTAGGAAACAGCCTAGAATTAAAATTTCCTCTATATGCGTTGTTACCAAAATTGTTCCTACCAACAAAATTCACATCCATAGATTCATTATTATTCTCAATCAAAGTGGACAAAGGCATATCATGAGGATCAGAAGAAGCACTCTTATTAGCAAACAATTTCATAAGTTCATCCATCTTTCCACTCAAAACATTAATCTCTTCAATCGCTTGAACTCTTTTGTTAGTAGAACCTTTGGTGTACCATTGAGAATAATTAACCATAACATTATCTAGGAGTTTAGTAGCTTCTCCTAAAGTGATTTCCATAAAAGTACCTCCCACGGCCGAATCTAAAAGATTTCTAGAAGCAAAATTCAATCCAGCATAAAAATTCTTTATAATCATCCATAAATTCAAACCATATGTAGGGCAATTACGTATCATTAATTTCATCCTCTCCCAAGCTTGTCCAACATGCTCATGATCAAGTTGCTTAAAGTTCATAATATCGTTTCTAAGAGAGATGATCTTAGTGGGAGGAAAATAATTAGAGATAAAAGCATCTTTGCACTTATTCCACAAATCAATACTATTTTTAGGCAAAGAAGAGAACCAAGTTTTAGCACGATCTCTAGGCGAAAACGAAAATAGCTTCAGTTTAAGAATACTCATTATCCACATCTTTCTTCTTTTGCATATCACATAAATCAACAAAATTGTATAGATGGGTAGCGGCATCTTCACTAGGAAGGCTAGCAAATTGAACTTTCATGAAAAGATTTAGTAAAGCAATATTAGTTTCACAAGATTCAGCGTCGGTAAGAGGAGCAATCAGAGTGCTAATAAAATCAGTATTGTTGGTATTGGAAAAGTCCCATAATTTAGTATTATCTTGAGCCATCATGATAAACAATCAATCCAACACACAATCACACAAGAGGCAAGTGAAAGAAGGCGAACAGAAAAAGGGCGAAAGGAAAAGAGGCGAATAAAACGACAAGGGTGAAGTAGGGGAGAGGAAAACGAGAGGCAAATGACAAATAATGTAATGCGAGGGATAATAGTTTGTGAAGGGTACTTGGTATGTCTTGACTTGAGTGTAGATCTCCCCGGCAACGGGACCAGAAATCCTTCTTGCTACCTCTTGAGCCTGCGTTGGTTTTCCCTTGAAGAGGAAAGGGTGATGCAGCAAAGTAGCATAAGTATTTCCCTCGGTTTTTGGAGAACCAAGGTATCAATCCATTAGGAGACTACACGCAAGTCACCTAGTACCTACACAAACAAACAAGAACCTCGCAACCAACGTGATAAAGGGGTTGTCAATCACTTCACGGCCACTTACAAAAGTGAGATCTGATAGAGATAATAAGATAAATAGTTTTGGTGTTTTGTTGTATAGATTGAAAAGTAAAGATTGCAAAATGAATAGTAAACTAGAATTGTAGATCGGAAACTTATATGATGTAAAGTAGACCTGTGGGCCATAAGTTTCACTAGTGGCTTCTCTCAAGATAGCATATATTACGGTGGGTGAACAAATTACTATCGAGCAATTGCTAGAAAAGCACATAGTTATGATGATATCTAGGCATGATCATGAACATAGGCATCACGTCCATGTCAAGTAGACTGAAACGATTCTGGATCTACTACTATTAGTCCACACATCGACCGCTGTCCAGCATGCATCTAGAGTATTAAGTTCATAAGAAAAGAGTAACACATTAGGCAAGATGACATGATGTAGAGGGATAAACTCAAGCAATATGATATAAACCCCATCTTTTTATCCTCGATGACAACAATACATTACGTGCCTTGCTGCCCCTGATGTCACTGGGAAAGGACACCGCAAGACTAAACACAAAGCTAAGCACTTCTCCCATTGCAAGAAAGATCAATCTAGTAGGCCAAACCAAACTGATAATTCGAAGAGACTTGCAAAGATACCAAATCATGCATATAAGAATTCGGAGAAGAATCAAATATTGTTCATAGATACTCTTAATCATAAAACCACAATTCATCAGATCTCGGCAAACACACCTAAAAAATAATTACATCGAATAGATCTCCAAGAACATCGACGAGTACATTATACTGAGATCCAAAGAGAGATAAGAAGCCATCTAGATAACAACTATGGACCCGAAGGACTGTGGTAAACTACTCACACATCATCGGAGAGGCTATGGTGTTAATGTAGAAGCCCTCCGTGATCGAATCCCCCTCCGGCAGATCGCCAGAAAAGGTCCCCAGATGGGATCTCACGGGTATTGTGGTTTCGTGGCTCCCCTGGATGTTTTCAGGGTATAAGAGTGGATATAGGTGAAAGAAGTAGGTAGGTGGAGCTGCAAGGGGCCCACGAGGGTGGGGGGCGCGCCTGACCCCCTAAGCGCGCCGCCCTACCTCGTGGCCGCATCGCTGCTTCCTTGACGTCCACTCCAAGTCTACTAGATAGCGTTTGCTCCAAAAAAGATCCGCGTGAAGGTTTCATTCTGTTTGATATTCTGTTTCCGTGGAACACTAAAATAGGCCAAAAAGACAGCAATTTGCACTAGGCCTTCGGTTAATAGGTTAGTCCCAAAAATAATATAAAAGTGCATAATGAAGCCCATAAACATCCAAAACAGATAATATGATAGCATGGAACAACCAAAAATTATAAATACGTTGGGGACGTTTCAAGGTGCCAGAGCTCAAAGCAAAAATTGAGATATAAAAACATTTTGAGAGGCATCCTTTTCCCACCAATGAAAATTACTTAGAGCTCCCAACACTTTCCATGCTAGATATATCATAGGCAGTTCCCAAACAGAAAATAAAGCTTATACCTTTTTCCACCATACTTTCACTTTCCATGGCTAGGCATATCCACGGGTGCCTTCCATACCAACACTTTCCAAGGAATTTATTACTTGACAACATAAAGAAAATTCTTTTTTCATTTCGGGACTGGGCATCCCTAATACCTTTGCCTTACTCCCGTGCAATGACAAGTGAATAAACACTCATCGTGAGAATAACACATCTAGCATGGAAAATATCGGCCAACCCTCACCGCCTCGCGAGCGGTATGAGCACACAAAAAAGAAATTTATTTTGAAAATTAGAGATGGCACATACAAATTTGCTTAGAACGGCAAAATAATATCGGATATAGGTAGGTATAGTGGACTCATGTGGAAAAACAGGTTTAAAGGATTTTGGATGCACAAGTAGTGATCATACTTAGTGCAAAATGAAGGCTAGGAAAAGATTGAGAAACGACCAACCAAGGATGGTAATGGGTCAGGTTCACCTCGGGTTGAACAATATCAAATCCACATCCAAATCCAGGAAGACATTATGTGTCCGCCCACGAAAAAATCCATGGGCGAAAAATTATGTCCATGTCCAAACCAGATGAATATCCATCGGGTATGGATATCCATCGGATTCCCTCAATACATATACATTAGACAAATGAGAACATTCACATAAGACCTCTAATTCTCACAAAATGATGTAGCACAAGTTCACAACATCAAATAAGCTCTTAGATTATCACAAAATGACATAGGCAAGTGCACATCACCAAATAAGCTCTCAGATTCTCACAAAATGAAATACTAACGTCAAATAAACATAAGTACACAATTCTCAGAATGTCATAGCATGAACACAATATCATTTCTCAATCTCGATTTCTCACAAAATGTCATAGCACAACATCAAGTAAGCGCATGTACGCCATGCGTCACCTTCCATTCTTCACCTCAACGTTCTAAGCATCATGTTCTAGGCTTATGTTATGTTGAGCTACCAGCAGAGTGAACATTTCTAGGGCTAACTGCAACAGGGCCTTGTGCTCCATCATGAGAAGATATTAAACTGTACATGCAAAAAAATCTCCAGCTTCAGTTAAAGTGAGCCAATGTCTATATTGTCTAAACTTTATAGATTTAGAAATATTTTTTCTCTAAATTGTAATTAATGGTGACCACCAACCTAAAATATTTTGCTATATTTCTTCTTTTAGGGAATATAAGATAGAACTGCTCAGATTACAAGTCAAATTTTAACAAATCTTAGTCATTCACAACCCTGTAGGTTAAAATACACTGATGTGGTTGAACATAATTACTAATTAACATGCACAGATACAGATCGCACCTGTATCCCAATATGATATGTACTCATTTGGTAACCAACGAAAATTATCTATCTATAAATCTCTTCCAGTTTCTACTATAAACTGCAGGAAATGCTTAATTTGCGAACATACATGAGAGGTATTCAGGGAATACAAAAATTACTACTGCTCCAATTACTGTTGTAAATCGAAAGAAATACTTAATTTTAGACCTACATGGGAGGGATTCAGGGAACAAAAATACTACTACTGCTCGAATTACTACTATATAAACTGAAAGAAATATTTAATTTGCGTACATACATGAGGGGGATTCAGGGAACAAGCACATGTTGCACAGCCACGTACAGGAACACCAGAGTACGTGAGACATATTCATCAGCAAATAAGAAAACCTTACCCTGAACGATGGCTGTTTGGTGTGTTTGTCACCTCCTCAGCACGGTCATGGTCATCTCCTTGGTCTGCCCCCATATCGCTGCACCCCCGTGGTCCTGGTCCTACGCGCGACAGCGGTCTTGTATGTTGCGCTGTTCCGCATAGGTGTGCTCCACATCGCAGCTCGGAGACTTGCGTCGGCCCGCCGTCGTACTCCTGCGTGCGAAGAGAAGCCGACGGAGGGGTCGAGATGATTTGGAGTTGGGCTCGATGGCGCTGGATGCTGAAGTGTTGCACGCCTACACCGCACCATATGTAGAGGTAAAGGCTAGCGGCACCGGCGGCTGCATCTTGGGCGGCAGGAGGAGTAATCGAGGAGACGGAGATGATGCTTAATGGCGAGATGTTTAACAAGGAGATAGAAGAATGAGAGGACGCGGAGTAAGTTACGGTGGGGACTGGGGGAGGGATTGCACAATTTAATATTCACTTTTTATAAATAAAAATACATACCCTACCCACGAGTAATCCGGTCGGGATCGGGTGATGCCCATGGGCATAAAAATGTACCCAAACCCTACCCACTCGGGTCGGGTATCCACGGGTATTCATGTCCATGGATAAAGTTGCCATCCTTACGACCAACCAAGAAACGAATAATCTCATAAGAGAGCATTGAGCATAATTAACACCGAATAATGCACCACAAGTAAGATGTAATTTCATTGCACAACTATTGACTTTCATGCTTGCATAGGGAATCACAAACCTTAACACCAATATTCTTACTAAAGCATAATCACTCATCAACATGACTCACACATCACATCATCATATCTCAAAACTATTACAAGGAATAAAGTTTTTTTTGTCCATTGATCTTCATGAAAGTTTTTATTATATCCTTCTTGGATATCTATCACTTTGAAACTAATTTTCATGTGTTGCCTTTGATAAGCTCAAATAAATATAAGTGAAGATCATGAGCATAATATTTCTTTCTCTCAAATTAATTTAAGTGAAGCAAGAGAGAATTTCTTAAAAATTTTACTAACTCTCAAACAAATCTAATTGAAGCACGTGATCATTTTTTCAAGAATACTAAAGCACACCGTGCTCAACAAGATATAAGTGAAGCACTAGAGCAATTCCATAGCTCATAAGGATTTAAGTGAAGCATAAAGAGCAATTCTAACAAGTCATGGCATAATTTTGACTCTCTCCAATAAGTGTGTCCAGCAAGGATTCAAGACTTAAAACAAAAAGCAAATCAAGCAAAGATTCATATCATACAAGACGCTCCAAGCAAAACTCATTGTATGTGATGAATAAAAATATAGTTTTGAATAAAATACCGATGGTCGTTAGAAGAAAGACGGGATGCCACTCGGGGCATCCCCAAGCTTAGTTGCTTGCTTATCTTTGGATAATATCTTGGGATTCCATGGGCATCCCCAAGTATAGGATCTTCTTACTCCTTATTCCTTCATACATCGTAACATCACCCAAAACTTGATAACTTCAATCACACAAAACTCAACAAAACCTTCGTGAGGTCCGTTAGTATAAGAAAGAAAATCAGTACTATAAGTGCTGTTGCAACTCATTCATATTTTATTCTTGCATTATACCTACTGTATTCCAATTTTTCTATGGCAAAAACTCTTCAAAGAAAACCATAGAATCATCAAAACAAGCATAGAACGCAAGGAAAATGAAATCTGTCAAAAACAGAACAGTCTCTAGCAATTTGGATATTTCGAATACTTGTGTAACTCCAAAAATTCTGAAGCAGCAGGAGAACCTGAGAAATTTGTATATCGATCTACTATAAAAAAATTCAGAATTTTTCGGCGCTTCTATGTTCTTAAAAATTGTAACTCTGGACGCAAAAGTTTCTGTTTTTCAGCAACATCAAACAATTATCATCCAAAAATATCCTAAAGGATTTACTTGGCACAAACACTAACTAAAACACAATCATGACAGTAGCATTATTGTGGAAACACTCTAGAACAGAAAGAAAATGACAAAAATAAAATTTATTCATTGGGTTGCCTCCCGACAAGCGCTATCGTTTCACACCCCTAGCTAGGCATAAAGCAAGGATCTAAGTGTTGTCATATTTGTTTCTAGATCCATATGATGCCCTCATGATTGATTCATATGGTGGCCTAATTCTTGTTCTAGGGAACTGTTCCATTCCCTTCCTTAGTGGAAATTGGAACTTAATATTGCCTTCTTTCATATCAATCAAGGCACCACTAGTGCGTAAAAACGGTCTACCAGGAATAATTGGACAAGAAGGATTGCAATCAGTATCGAGAACAATAAAATCTATGGGCACATTATTCCTATTTGCAAGAATAAGAACATCATTAATTCTTCACATAGGATTTTTAATAGTAGAATCCGCCAAGTGCAAATTTAAAGAATATTCTTCAATATCGGTAAGACCAAGCACATCACATAAAGATTTCAGAATTGTAGAAACACTACTGCATGATGCTGCTAACGTGACACTACGATGAGAGACCATTCGACAGAACTCGGTGTGATGCCATAATCGCAAACGGTGGTGTAAATAACCGTCAAAAAAGGAGCAAAACATTTGTGATGGAGGATGCATCAAACACGTTTCAGATTTTAGTTGCGTGTGCGATGCAGTGCGTACAGTTCAGCTCAATTAACCGTTTGCGATGAGGAGGAACAAAAGAAACAGGTAGCCAGATGAAGGTGTCTGCGATGTACAACATACGGTTCACACAGATGAACTATTTTTGATTAGGCAACACAAAAGAAACGGTCAGGCATATCAAAGGTGTGTGCGATATACGGCATGCGGTTCACTTGGATGAACTGTTTGCGTTGAGACATGAGAACAGAAACAGTTCAAATGAACTAGATGTGTGTGATACGAGGCAAACAGGTCCATAACCAGAAACATCTGCTATGACCAAAAACAACATAGACGATTACTGCTAACAAGCCGTGTGTGTTGTGAGCAAATGATTGCTGGTATACAATTGTTAGTGATTCTTCAAAACATCACCAACGGGTTCCATTGTTTAGTCCGTGTGCGATGTGATTTTCTTTGTCCGCACAACAGCTATGCTCTGTCTACAAGCATCAACATATATACTTAAAAGTAAAGTATTACATAACCAAATTAAGCATACAACTACACAAGTGACTACACACATAATATTTCCACACACCAAAGAAAGCAATTACATGCATACTAAAGTAGGAGAAATGAGGATCTAATCATCTACTTATTGTTGCGACCACGATTGCCATTGCTCTGCTTCCGGCTGGATCCCTGGCCGTTTGGGGAAGGAGGGACTTCCTCATGTCAATGATCCGCCTGTACATGTCGTAGCTCGTGTATGCCTCCTTGACCGCATACACGACGTGAGCTTTGTCGAGTTTCTCCATCCAGGCCGAGTGTCAGGCACGATTGTCCTTATTGCACGAATCCTTCATGTCTCTGCAGTAGGGGTCGATGATGGCCTCGGCGTGGTGAACTAGTGAGTCCTTCGCATGCTCCGTATTGGCCCTGTCGACAAGATTCTAGCAGGCGATGCTCGAATTCTCGAGCACCTTTACATCATTGGTGATGTCCACCATAGCAAACATGTAGTGGGGGCTATTGACAAACCTCGCGAAGCACTCACAAGGCCTTGAGGCCAGACAGTAGTGGTAGACGAGGACGTGGTGACGCACGCACATCGGGGTGACGGCAACCTTGGGACGAGACCCGGCACGAGCGCGGGTGTACTCGAGGTCGAACCCAACCACCTTATACTTCTCCTCAACAATCAACAACTCCATGATGTGGATGGAGTGGTCCGCCCAGACTGGGTCGTTGGTGTACACCACCGAGAGGTCCATGAACCTTCTGCGGGTGTCCACCACGGCACGCTTGGTGAACTGCTGCTCATCATGGGCAGCCACTCGGAGTGCCATTGGAGCCGCGCAGGATACCCTCTACGAATTTCTCGTGGTGGGTGTGCTTCTTGCAATGGTGGGGCACGATCAAAAGGTTGAAGAGACACAAGGGTAGGTTAAATGGCCGATGTAATAAATGGGGGCCGGCCTGTAATCGTCACGTCTTGTCCCGGCGTTCATAGAGGAGGATTCCAGAATCCAGTGCATGCTTGACAACACCGCACCCCAGGCGTGGGCTTGAAGAGTCGCCAAATGTATCGTCGGTGAGCCTGTTTCCGCGCTACCGCGCTATTTACCGCGCAAGCTTCCCACCCGGCTAGTTTGGCCACGCGTCGACTAGAAGAGGGACAAATCGTGGGTGTTTATTGGCAAAAAGCTTTGTAAAAACGAAGTGTGTGGAATGACATCGGTCATAACTTTACGCTTGGGTGATGAGGTCAAAGTTACACAGAAGGGTGATGATGGACACTCGAGCGCGATAATTAATTCTGCGCTCTACAGTGCACACGATGGAAGAAACCAACAGTGTGCAATAATGTTGAAGATCGCTGTCGAGTTAGCTATACAGATCACGTGCTGTGAGATCGACAAGGTAAACTGATTCAAGAATGGTTAATAAAATCTAAGACACACTATTGCAGGATGTTGCTAATGCGACACTACTATCAGAGACCCTTCGTGGAACTGTGTGCGATGCAATAATTGCAAACGGTGGTGTATGAAAACCGTCAAAAAAGGTGCAAAACGTTTGTGATGGAGGATGCATCAAACACGGTTCAGATTTTAGTTGCCTGTGCGATTCAGGCCACACGGTTAACCCGTTCAAACTGTTTGTGATGAGGCAGAACAATAGAAACGAGAAGACATATCAATGTGTGTGCGATATATGGCATAAAGTTTGCTCCGATGAACTGTTTGCTATTAGGGAGTGCAACATAAACGGTTAGCTAGATCAAGGTGAGTGTGATATAGGGCATATGGTTCACTCAGACGAACTGTTTTCGATTAGCAAACGCAACAGAAATGGTTCAACTTAACAAGATGTGTGTGATACGTGGCAAATAGCCGACTTGGATGAACTGTTTGCCATGAGAAATTACAACATAGACGATTAATTCAGTTAGTTTGTGTGCTATTCTGTGTGTACAAAAAACATTGAAAAATGCAAACTAGTTGCTTGCGGTGGATAGGAGTATCGCACACGATGCGTCTGCAAGTACTCATGTGTGATGATTGGTAAGTTACACATATGTTTCCTTATATTAACACTTGTGTGATAAATAACACGTGGCACCGGATACGGTATTCGGGTTGTGTGTGTGCTCCACTTAGTCTTCCCACGCTCCAGCGAATGCTTCCCGCGCTCCACATGGATGAATTGTAAAATCCACGCCTATTCCCTCACCAGTTTCCCGCCACCAGCTAATGTCTTGCTGCATATAACCCAGGCGGCAACGCACCGTCGCGACACTCTACGAAGATCTAGTCCTCACCCATCTACCATTAGTTATTACAAGCATGCCAGGCAACGACCAAAGCTTCGACGTTTACGCCTACCTGCGTTACATCTTCGATGAGGAGAACGAGCCGGAGCAGGTCGGGGAGCAAGAGCTTCATTGGCCGGTGCAGGCACCGTGGCCCATCGGCGGCGATATCGGCGTCATAGTCCTTGGGAGCACAATCGACATATTGTAGAGGAGGTGTGATGAGCAGTTTGCCATCCACCGTGCAAAAGATCCAGAGCTGCTCGACGGCATGATCGATGACACACCCGAAGAGCCGCCATCACCAGTGCTCATCGAGAGCCCGATGCCCTGCAAGGAATGGGTAGAGGACCTCTGCGATTCAGTCAAGATAAAGGTAGCCTATGGCAGCCGTGTCAACCTCGATCCCGATGATGTGGTGGCCAGGCTCGAGCGCATCCTTGGCTGAGTTGATGTCCCCGACGAAGTAGAACATCACCAACGTGATATCTTGAGGACACAGGTGATTGACGGAATTTGCTACCAGGCCAGAGAAATGGAAATGGAGCGGTTCCGCAGAGTTGTCATGCGCGCGATTGCACGCTGTCAAGCTCTTCTTGAAGAGGCCCAGCAGCCCCAAGAGCCTCCCAGCGCCAGCAGCTCTGTAGGCGGAGGTGATTTGGACACTCCGAGTGAACAGCCGCAAGGGTGCTATGCTGATCATGGAGTCCGAGAAGACCATCATCAGAAGACCGGCAGCTCAGCCTTTTAGCTTATATTTTATTATAATTGTATGCATATGTAGGTCGTGAGTGTTCTGGGCCTTGCCGCATTTGGCATTTTAAATTATCCTGAATATGTAAGACAATTATTAAGAATTATTAACAGTTTCCATTGTAACTTTGCCTCACCAGCGAGTAGAGCGCGCGTAGGGACACAAGAACGGAGCGCGCCGTGGCCGCCTCAATAGCGAGCAATCACGTGGTCAACCTTCTGCCATCAATAAATTTTGACCTTGTTTCTCGTCACATTGCTGATTACAACGCAATAAGTAATTGCAAATCTGTTCACACCTATCAAACTAATATGTCTTCACACTTAGCACCGGGCTATAAAAACTACCCACTCGAAAATTACTTCACAATTCCTCTCCTCATCACCTACAAAACTGGTTTTCTCTGTCAAGTCATTCCTCCATGACCGGTAGGAGGAGTTTAGGGTGGACATATAACCAGGCAGCAAAGACCAAGGCCGCGGAAGCACTAGAGAGATCCTGACGCGAAGCCGCAACCGCAATAGAGATGTCCTAGCGTGCCGTGGAGCCCTCGAACGAGCTCTCACGGGCACGCGAGGGCTCTCACAAGCGCATTCGCGCCGTCGTCTATCGCGATGAGCCGGCGTTCCTAAAGTCCTTTGCCGGCGATGACGACATTCTCGCTGGCGTCACTACGCAGCAGGAGCTGGTTGATGGCTTGATGAAGCTGCTCAAGATTAGCGATGCCTCAATTGACAAGGCGACCGACGTCGTGAACCAACTCATGGATGGCAATGCTAAGCTGCTCAAGTTGGTCTCCGAGAAGGAGGAGGAGGCCACCGACTGGAAGATGCTGGATGAGAAAAGTAGTGCCTCGGAGATGACGCTGAAAGCGGTCGTCGAGGAACTAGTGGGTTGCTTGAGGAAGCTCCTGATCGAGCACGAGTAGGAGGTGGAGAAATCTATGGCTGCTTTCAAGCAAATTCGTGAGGAATTGAAGAAGGAGCTGGAGGATATCGCCTCCCGACGATCCATCGACGAGTAGAGATAGTAGCGACCCAGATCATTGTCTGCAATTTCCTTCTTCTCTTGCCCTCGTGTCTTCTGGGCTTTGCCGCATGTGGCATTTTAAATTATCCGGAATATGTAAGACAACTATTATATGAGCCATTGTAAATTTGTCATCGTATTATCCGTTGCCATTTTATTTGTGGTCGTATTATCCGTTGCCCTATGTGGCAATTTAAATTAGGGCGGAATACTAGTTGAAAACACGAACAAAGCAAATGCTACCATGGGATCACAAGCAAACACCATCCATCCAGGTGCTTTAATTAACCCATTAATGGAGAAGTTGTGAGTGAGGCGGGCGGCGGCTGGTGCATGGAGGTCAAAGAGCTTGCTTCCCGGTGAGCATGGGCGGCCTTGCTGCTCGCACATGTCCCGTCGAGCTTGCGAGGTGGACAGGATGCATGCGTCCCATCGAGCCTGCGCATCGGACTGCTCGCACACGTCCCATCGAAGCTGCACGGCGGACTTCTCACGCTCGCCCCGTCTAATCAAACAGTTGCACGCACGCCACTGAGTATGGTTAAATTTCGATACGGTAAATATAATACAACCGTTTGCGATATTAGCGTGTCAGATTTTTGTTTCAAAAAGGACTTTGTTGGCTACTAATGTATGTGCCTCTTCTCAAACTGGACGATTTTTTTCCACGGCATGTATGTGCCATGTCATGAAACCATGCCAAGCTTCATGTTTTTTGGGTGACTTTTTTATTTACTGGGATATAAAAACCGAGATTCTCATTGTTTCAAGATGACGACAAGTTTGTAATTCATTCTCACTAGTCATCAACCCGTGCACCTGCACGGGCTAGAAATTGATAGCACACATGAATAGCAGAGGTTACTAATATGTATTGTATGTCAGATGTTATATTGGAACAAAAAAGGAAAATATGCTTCTACCCTGGTTAGAAGATGAATAGTTTATGTAAAAAGGAAAGAACCAATCTACACCTCACTTATAAATGAAAATGCAAAACAATCCATGATGCTTTAAAAATGCATCACATCCTAGTATCAATCAGAAGGAAAGATACAACCGAGAAAGTCCCCAAGTAATTGTTAGAGTTATAATATAAGTCATGTACCCCTTTGTATTTATCCCGTTGTATAAGGGGTTTCCTGCATATGTTCCACACCTGTACATGTATATATATATATATCGGCCTATGGCCTCATGGGAATACAAGTTGCTTTTCTAACATGGTATTAGAGCCTTAGGTTTTTTTTTCGCACGCGCAACTCGTGCTCCTGATCCAATCTCCGAGCGACGCTGCTATCTCCTCATCGAGCGCCCAGGCCGGCTGCTTCCGTCCTCGCCCGAGCACTCTCATCCAATCCTCCTCCTACTGCTGCTGCTTGTTAAGGATTGAACAGGTGCTGCTGTTGCCCAGGACGCCAAACCCATCCCGTTTTCCAATCTGCCCCTGAAGCTGCCCGCCTCGATCTTCCGTCGCTAGCGTCCTCTCCAGCGGACGCTCGATCCGATCAGGTCGCCCGCGCCGGCCCGCTCAATCAGGTTGCCCGATCCACCTGATTCTGCTGTTCCCGACTCTGCTGTCGCTTGTGCTCTCGTCGGTTCTCAAAAAAAATGTCTGCTGCATCAGGCTATGTTGCTGTTCCTCGCTGTCCGGTGATCTTTGATTGTACTAACTACATCGAGTTTACTGGCTTCATGCGCATTCACATGCGTGGCATCCGTCTTTGGCGTGTTCTTTCTGGCGAGGTCTGCTATCCGCCACGTCCGGTTCCTTCGGTGGCCCCTACTCCGCCAACTCCATCGGTTCTTCCTACGGATGCTAATCAGGCCGCCAAGGATGCGGCTAAGGCTGCTGATGAGGCTGCTGATCGTGCTTATGATGAGAGGGTTTTGGCTTATGAGGAGGCTCTTCAGACCTATCATGGTGCTCTGTCTATTTACACCCAGTGGCTGAATGATGATGCTCGTGCTGCAGCTGTTCTCACTGCTAGTGTTCTGCCTCAGTTTGCTTCTGAATTTCTGGGTCTTTCTACTGTCTTTGAGATGTGGGCCCGTCTTTGTGAGCGCTATCAGCCCTCTGGTGATGCTTTATTCCTCTCTGTGATCCGTCAGGAGCATGCTCTTCAGCAGGGTGACTCTACTGTTGATGACTTCTATGCACAGAGTTCTGCTATCTGGCGCCAGCTTGATTCTCTCCGTAGTGCTGGGTGTCGTACCTGCCCCTGTTGCCAGGCTGTCCAGGCCAATTTGGACTTTCATCGCGTCTATGAGTTCTTGTCTCGGCTCAGTAAGGAGTTTGAGCCCCGGCGTGCTCAGTTGTTTGCTCGTGGCCGTATTTCTCTCATGGAGGCGCTTTCTGAGATTCGTGCTGAGGAGACTCGCTTACGTGGTGCTGGTTTGCTGGAGGTTCCCTCTGTGCTCGCTACTCGTGCTCCTACGCCACTTGCTTCACCAACCCCTTCTCGCTCGAGTGCTCCGCCGCTCTTGCCCACTCCTTCTGGAGGCTCAGGTCGCCCCCGTCCACATTGCGCCTATTGCAACAATGATGGTCATCTTGAGTCTCAGTGCTACACGAAGAAGAAGCAACTGCGCAAGCCTCGCTCATCATCTTCAGGGACTTCGTCATCTATCTCGACAGCTTCAGCCATTGCTTTGACTGAGCAGGATATTCTAAGACTTAAGCGTCTGCTCGCGGCTTCAGGTTCTTCCTCGACGGGTACTGTCGGTTCTGTGACTGATGTTTCCCGCACTGAGCAATCACCCTCTACACAGTCAGGTACATCCCCCTGGGTTCTGGACTCTGGAGCTTCCTTTCATATGTCTTCTCATTCTTCCACTTTGTCCTCTCTTCGATCACTAGATTGTCCTATTCATGTCTTCACTGCTGATGGTACTCCACTTTCTGTTGCTAGTAGAGGCAATCTTACTACTCCTTCTTATTCTGTTCCTGATGTTGCTCATGTTCCTCGACTTACCATGAATTTGTTTTCTGCTGGTCAACTTACGGATTCTGGTTGTCGCGTCATCCTTGACGTTGACTCTTGTTCTGTCCAGGACCGTCACACGCACACTCTGGTTGGGGCTGGCCCTCGCCGCCGTGATTCTCAGGGTCTTTGGGAGTTGGACTGGCTTCATGTTCCTTCTGCTGCCACCACCATCGCCAGTTCTTCCGCTTCTGTCGCCTCCGTCACTGGTTCCTTCCAGCAGTGGCATCATCGACTTGGTCATCTGTGTGGTTCTCGGTTGTCTTCTTTAGTTCGTCGAGGCCTTCTGGGGTCTGTCTCAGGAGATGTCTCTTTAGAGTGTCAGGGTTGTCATCTTGGCAAGCAGATTCAGTTACCATATTCACATAGTGAGTCAGTGTCTAAGCGTCCTTTCGATTTAGTCCATTCTGATGTATGGGGTCCGGCCCCTTTCGCTTCGAAAGGTGGTCATAAATACTATATTATTTTCATAGATGATTTCTCTTGTTACACATGGCTTTATTTCATGACTTCTCGTTCTAAGGTGTTGTCTATTTATAAGCGTTTTGCTGCCATGGTTCATACTCAGTTCTCTTCACCCATTCGTGTTTTTCGTGCTGACTCCGCTGGCGAGTATATCTCTAAGATGTTGCGTGGTGTTCTTGCTGAGCATGGGACTCTCTCTCAATTCTCTTGTCCTGGTGCTCATGCTCAGAATGGTGTGGCTGAGCGAAAGCATCGACATCTTCTTGAGACGGCTCGTGCATTGATGACTGCTGCCTCTCTCCGTCCTCATTTTTGGGCTGACGCCGTCTCCACATCCACCTATCTTATCAATATACAGCCTTCCGCTGCTCTACAGGGTGGTGTTCCTTTCGACCGACTTTTTGATCGTTCTCCCGATTATTCGATGCTTCGCTCATTTGGTTGTGTTTGCTATGTTCTTCTTGCTCCTCGTGAACGCACCAAACTGACCGCTCAGTCTGTTGAGTGTGTCTTCTTAGGCTACAGTGATGAGCATAAGGGCTATCGTTGTTGGGATCCTATTGGTCGTCGGATGCGTATCTCTCGAGATGTGACTTTTGAAGAGTCTCGTCCCTTCTACCCACGCCCATCTTCCTCGACTTTTTCAGTGCAGGATATCTCTTTCCTCACTTTTCCTACCTTACCTATCACCCCCGCCGAGACTGTACCTCTCCGTTCCACTTCCTCTCCTTCTCCACATCTCGTTGATTTGCAGCCACCATCCTCCCCGGTCTCCTCGCCTCGCATGTCATCGGGTTCTCCACCTTTATCTCCGGTGACTTCCTCCCCGGTCTCCTCTCCCAGCCTGTCACCGGACTCTACACCTTCATCTTCGGTGACTTCTTCGTCGCCGCCCCCTGATTCTACCTTGCCGATTCCTCCTTCTATTATTCCATCTTCTCCTCAGCATTACACTCGTCGTCCACGACCAGTCGATGCCTCTGTGGATGGGTCGTCATCTTTCTCTCAGCCTACTTATGGCTTGCGTTCTCGTCCTCGTCCGCCTGTTGATCGCTTTGGATTTCCCACCGCTGGTGCTGCTGTTCTTGAGCCGACTTCTTACTGTCAGGCTGTTGTTCATCCTGAATGGCAGTTTGCCATGGCAGAGGAGATTGCTGCTCTTGAACGCACTGGTACCTGGGATCTTGTTTCTCTTCCTCCCGGAGTCCGTCCGATCAGTTGTAAGTGGGTCTATAAGGTTAAGACTCGCTCCGATGGTTCTCTTGAGCGTCACAAAGCTCGTCTTCTGGCTCGTGGTTTTCA
>NW_024111098.1:0-18804 GCF_003073215.2 Triticum urartu
GGTTTACCTTAATACTTTTGTTGTAGTTGCGGATGCTTGCAATAGAGGTTAATCATAAGTGGGATGCTTGTCCAAGTAAGGGCAGTACCCAAGCACCGGTCCACCCACATACCAAATTATCAAAGTTACCGAACGCGAATCATATGAGCGTGATGAAAACTAGCTTGACGATATTCCCATGTGTCCTCGGGAGCGCTTTTCTTTATATAAGAGTTTGTCCAGGCTTGTCCTTTGCTACAAAAAGGATTGGGCCACCTTGCTGCACTTTATTTACTTTTGTTACTTGTTGCTCGTTACAAATTATCCTATCGCAAAACTATCTGTTACCACTTATTTCAGTACTTGCAGAGAATACCTTGCTGGAAACCGCTTATCATTTCCTTCTGCTCCTCGTTGGGTTCGACACTCTTACTTATCGAAAGGACTACGATAGATCCCCTATACTTGTGGGTCATCAATAGCTCATGTATCAACTAGGCTGTCCGTATCTCCATGTTAGGCGGGTTATTCTCAAGAGGAGTGGACTCCGCTCCTCACTCACGAGAAAATGGCTGGTCACCGGGATGCCCAGTCCCATGCTTTATGCAAACTAAATCAAAATAATTGCAAACAAAACTCCCCCTGGACTCTTGTTAGTTGGAGGCACTCGTTGTTTCGAGCAAGCCATGGATTGATGCTTGTTGGTGGAAGGGGGAGTATAAACTTTACCATTCTGTTTGGGAACCGCCTATAATGTGTGTAGCATGGAAGATATCGCCATCTCTTGGTTGTTATGTTGACAATGAAAGTATACTGCTCAAAATATTATTCACCTCTGTTTCAAAACCGAGCTCTGGCACCTCTACAAATCCCTGCTTCCCTCTGCGAAGGGCCTATCTATTTACTTTTATGTTGAGTCATCATCCTCTTATTAAAAAGCACCAGTTGGAGAGCACCGCTGTCATTTGCATTCATTACTATTAGTTTACATTGAGTATGACTTGACTGGATCTCTTTTACCATGAATTACAATGTCTAGTCAGTCCTTGATCTTTAAAGGTGCTCTGCATTTATGTTTTGCGGTCTCAGAAAGGGCTAGCGAGATACCATCTTGTTATATCATATTATGATTGTTTTGAGAAAGTGTTGTCATCCGAGATTTATTATTATTGCTCGCTAGTTGATTATGCCATTGATATGAGTAAACTTGAGACCTAAGCGTTATTGCAATGTGGTTAGTTATAATCTTTGCTGAAAACTTGAATGCTGGCTTTACATATTTACAACAACAAGAGCAAACAGAGTTTGTAAAAGTTTTTCTTTATCACTTTCAGTTTGTCAACTGAATTGCTTGAGGACAAGCAAAGGTTTAAGCTTGGGGGAGTTGATACGTCTCCGTCGTATCTACTTTTCCAAACACTTTTGCCCTTGTTTTGGACTCTAACTTGCATGATTTGAATGGAACTAACCCGGACTGACGCTGTTTTCAGCAGAATTACCATGGTGTTATTTATGTGCAGAAACAAAAGTTCTCGGAATGACCTGAAACTTCACGGAACAACTTTTCAGAAAATATAAAAAATCCTTGCAAAAGATGAAGGCCAGGGGGCCCACCACCTGTCCACGAGGGTGGGGGGGCGCCTGCCCCCCTAGGGCGCCCCCTACCTCATGGGCCCCCTGGAGCTCCTCCGACCTCAACTCCAACTCTATATATTTGGTTTCGGGGAGAAAAAATCAAGAGAGAAGAATTCATCGCGTTTTACGATACGGAGCCGCCGCCAAGCCCTAAAACCTCTCGGGAGGGCTGATCTGGAGTCCGTTCGGGGCTCCAGAGAGGGGAATCCGTCGCCATCGTCATCATCAACCATCCTCCATCACCAATTTCATGATGCTCACCGCTGTGCGTGAGTAATTCCATCGTAGGCTTGCTAGACGGTGATGGGTTGGATGGGATCTATCATGTAATTCGAGTTAGTTTTGTTAGGGTTTGATCCCTAGTATCCACTATGTTCTGAGATTGATGTTGCTATGACTTTGCTATGCTTAATGCTTGTCACTAGGGCCCGAGTGCCATGATTTCAGATCTAACCTATTATGTTTTCATCAATATATGAGAGTTCTTGATCCTATCTTGCAAGTCTATAGTCACCTATTATGTGTTATGATCCATTAACCCCGAAGTGACAATAATCGGGATACTTACCGGTGATGACCGTAGTTTGAGGAGTTCATGTATTCACTATGTGTTAATGCTTTGTTCCGGTACTCTATTAAAAGGAGGCCTTAATATCCCTTAGTTCCGTAAGGACCCCCGCTGCCACGGGAGGGTAGGACAAAAGATGTCATGCAAGTTCTTTTCCATAAGCACGTATTACTATGTTCGGAATACATGCCTACATTATATCAATGAACTGGAGCTAGTTCTGTGTCACCCTAGGTTATGACTGTTACATGATGAACCGCATCCGGCATAATTCTCCATCACGATCCATTGCCTACGAGCTTTCCATATATTGTTCTTCGCTTATTTACTTTTCCGTTGCTATTGCTATCATCACTACAAAATACCAAAAACATTACTTTCTACTGTTACCTTTTGTACCGTTACCACACTATCATATTACTTTGCTACTAAATACTTTGCTGCAGATATTAAGTTTCCAGGTGTGGTTGAATTGACAACTCAGCTGCTAATACTTGAGAATATTCTTTGGCTCCCTTGTGTCGAATCAATAAATTTGGGTTGAATACTCTACCCTCGAAAACTGTTGCGATTCCCTATACTTGTGGGTTATCAACAATCTCCATCAACATCTTCATCAGCACCATCTCCTCTCAAAACCCTAGTTCATCTCTTGTATCCAATTCTTGTCTCCAAGTCCGGGATTGGTGCTAGTAGGTTGCTAGTAGTGTTAATTACTCATTGTAGTTGATGCTAGTTGGTTTAATTGGTGGAAGATCATATGTTCAGATCCTATATGCATATTAATACCCCTCTGATTATGAACATGTTTATGCTTTGTGAGTAGTTACGTTTGTTCCTGAGGACATGGGAGAAGTCTTGCTATTAGTAGGCATGTGAATTTGGTATTCGTTCGATATTTTGATGATATGTATGTTGTCTCTCCTCTAGTGGTGTTATGTGAACGTCGACTAGATGACACTTCACCATTGTTTGGGCCTAGAGGAAGGCATCGGGAAGCAATATAGTAGATGATGGGTTGCTAGAGTGACAGAAGCTTAAACCCTAGTTTATGCGTTGCTTCGTAAGGGGCTGATTTGGATCCATATGTTTCATGCTATGGTTAGGTTTACCTTAATACTTTTGTTGTAGTTGCGGATGCTTGCAATAGAGGTTAATCATAAGTGGGATGCTTGTCCAAGTAAGGGATAGTACCCAAGCACCGGTCCACCCACATACCAAATTATCAAAGTACCGAACGCGAATCATATGAACGTGATGAAAACTAGCTTGACGATATTCCCATGTGTCCTCGGGAGCGCTTTTCTCTATATAAGAGTTTGTCCAGGCTTGTCCTTTGCTACAAAAAGGATTGGGCCACCTTGCTGCACTTTATTTACTTTTGTTACTTGTTGCTCGTTACAAATTATCCTATCACAAAACTATCTGTTACCACTTATTTCAGTACTTGCAGAGAATACCTTGCTGGAAAACGCTTATCATTTCCTTCTGCTCCTCGTTGGGTTCGACACTCTTACTTATCGAAAGGACTACGATAGATCCCCTATACTTGTGGGTCATCAAGACTCTTTTCTGGCACCGTTTCCGGGGAGTGAAGCGCCTTTGGTAGGTGGAATTTGGTAAGGAAAAATTTATACAGTGTGCTGAAATTTACTGTCACTTGTTACTATGGAAAGTAATCCTCTGAGGGGTTGTTCGGGGTATCTTCACCCCAACCAGTAGAGCAAAGAGTTGCTCCTCAACCTACTGAAAATTAAAATGTTTGCTTTGAAATTTCTTCGGGTATGATATAAAAACTGCTAGCTAATCCCTTTTTAGGAGATGGAACAAAACATCCTGATGAGCATCTAATATATGTGGATGAAGTTTGTGGATTATTTAGGCTTGCAGGTGTACCCGGAGATGTTGTTAAGAAGAAGGTCTTCCCTTTATCTTTGAAGGGAGATGCATCGACATGGTATAGGCTATGTGATGATATGGGGTCTTGGAATTACACACTATTGAAATTGGAATTTCATCAAAAGTTTTATCCTATGCATCTTGTTCATCGTGATCACAATTATATATATAATTTTTGGCCTCGCGAAGGAGAAAACATCGCTCAAGCTTGGGGGAGGCTTAAATCAATGCTATATTCATGCCCCAATCATGAGACCTCAAGAGAAATGATTATTCAAATTTTTTTATGCTCGGCTTTCTGATAGCAATCGCCACCATGCTTGATACTTCTTGTGCTGGCTCTTTATGATGAAGACTATTGAATTCAAATGGATTTATTGGAAAGAATTAAACACAACTCTGAAGATTGGGACCTCGACAAAGGTAAGGAGTGCAGTATGACACCTAGTTTTGATTGTGTTAAATCTTTTATGGATACCGATTTTTGCCGTAAATTTAGCACTAAATATGGACTTGACTCTGAGATAGTAGCTTCTTTCTATGAATCTTTTGCTACTTATGTTGATCTCCCCAAGGAGAAATGGTTTAAATAGCATCCTCCCATAGAAGTAAAAGTAGTCTGCACCTATTAAAGTTGAAGAAAAGATTGTCACTTATAATGATCCAATTGTTTCCTACTTCTTATGTTGAGAAACCACCTTTTCCTGTTAGGATAAAGGATCATGCTAAAGCTTCAACTGTGGTTCGTAAAAGCAATATTAAAACTTATACACCTCATGAGCAAATTAAAGTTGAACCTGATATTGCTATTGTAAAGATCTCTTGTCTGATAATATTGATGGGCATGTTATTTATTTCTTGATGAACTGCTAGAATTGCTAAACCTTGCTAAAGATAAACCTAGACCTGTGGTAGGCATGCCTGTTATTTCTGTTAAAATAGGAGATCATTGTTATCATGGCTTATGTGATATGGGTGCTAGTGCTAGTGCAATACCTATTAGCCTATATAGAGAAATCATGCATGATATTGCACCTGTTGAGTTAGAAGATATTGATGTCACAATAAACTTGCCAATAGAGATACTATTTCACCAATGGGAATTGTAGAGATGTTGAAGTCTTGTGTGGAAACTAAATATCCTGCTGATTTTCTTGTTCTTGGTTCCCCACAAGATAGCTTTTGTCCCATTATATTTGGTAGACCCTTCCTGAACACTGTTAATGCTACCATAGATTGCAAAAGGGATGTTGTTACTATCGGTTTAGATGATATGACTCATGAATTTAACTTTCTAAATTTAGTAGACAACACGTGAAGAAGAATTACCTAGTAAGGATGAAATTATTGGTCTTGCTTCTATTGCCGTACCTCCTAGTGATCCTTTAGAACAATATTTGCTAGACCATGAGAATGATATGTTTATGAATGAAAGAAGGGAAATAGACGAAGTATTCTTTAAATAGGAACCTATTCTGAAAAACAATTTGCCTGTTGAAATCCTAGGGGATCCTCCTCCACCCAAGGGTGATCCCGTGTTTGAGCTTAAACCGTTACCTGATACTCTTAAATATGCTTATCTTGATGAGAAAAAGATATGTCCTGTTATTATTAGTGCTAACCTTTCAGAGCATGAGGAAGAGAGATTATTGAAAACTCTGAAGAAGCATCGTGCTGCTATTGGGTATACTCTTGACGATCTTAAGGGCATTAGTCCCACTCTATGTCAACATAAAATTAATTTGGAAGAAGATGCTAAACCAGTTCGTGATCATCAACGATGGCTGAATCCTAAAATGAAAGAAGTGGTAAGAAAGGAAATACTAAAGCTCCTTGAGGCAGGTATAATTTATCCAGTTGCTGATAGTTAGTGGGTAAGTCCTGTCCATTGTGTCCCTAAGAAGGGAGGTATTACTATTGTTCCTAATGATAAAGATGAATTGATTCCTCAAAGAATTATTACATGTTATAGGATGGTAATTGATTTTTGCAAAGTAAATAAGGCAACTAAAAAGGATCATTACCCCTTACCTTTTGTCGACCAAATGCTAGAAAGATTATCCAAACATACACATTTTTGCTTTCTAGATGGTTATTCTGGTTTCTCTCAAATACATGTGTCAGCCAAAGATCACTCAAAGACTACTTTTACTTGCCCTTTTGGTACTTTTGCTTATAGACGTATGCCTTTTGGTTTATCTAATGCACCTTCTACCTTTCAAAGATGCATGATGGCTATATTCTCTGACTTTTGTGAAAAGATTTGTGAGGTTTTCATGGACGATTTCTCTGTCTATGTATCTTTTTTTGATGATTGCTTGAGCAACCATGATCGAGTTTTGCAGAGATGTGAAGAAACTAATCTTGTCTTGAATTGGGAAAAGTGCCACTTTATGGTTAATGAAGGTATTGTCTTGGGGCATAAAGTTTCTGAAAGAGGTATTGAGGTTGATAAAGCTAAGGTTGATGCTATTGAAAAGATGCCATGACCCAAGGACATCAGAGGTATAAGAAGTTTCCTTGGTCACACCGGATTTTATAGGAGGTTCATTAAGGACTTCTCAAAAATTTCTAGGCCTCTGACTAATTTATTACCAAAATATATACCATTTGTTTTTGATGATGATTGTGTAAAAGCATTTGAAATACTTAAGAAATCATTGATCTCTACACCTATTGTTCAGCCAGCTGATTGGAATTTACCCTTTGAAATTATGTGTGATGCTAGTGATTATGCTATAGGTGCTGTTCTAGGGCAAATAGTTGATAAGAAATTAAATGTTATTCAAGAATTTGATGAATGTTATTCAAGAATTCTAGGGCAAATGCTGCTATTAAATATCTTATGGAAAAGAAAGATGCTAAACCTAGACTTATTAGTTGGGTTGTCTTGCTACAAGAATTTGATTTGCATATTGTTGATAGAAAGGGAATTGAGAACCCCGTTGCACACAACTTGTCTAGGTTAGAAAATGTGCTTTATGACCCACTTCCTATTGATGATAGCTTTCCATACTGCTCGATGGTATGCTGATTATGCTAATTACATTGTTGCTAAGTTTATACCACCTAGTTTCACATACCAGCAAAAGAAAAAGTTCTTCTATGATTTGAGGCATTACTTTTGGAATGACCCACATCTTTATAAAGAAGGAGTAGATGGTGTTATTAGACGTTGTGTACCTGAGCATGAACATGAACAGATCCTACGCAAGGGTCACTCCGAAGCTTATGGAGGACACCATGCAGGAGATAGAACTGCACATAAGGTATTGCAATCTGGTTTTTATTGGCCTACTCTCTTCAAGGACGCCCGTAAGTTTTTCCTATATTGTGATGAATGTCAAAGAATTGGTAATATTAGTAGACGTCAAGAAATGCCTATGAATTATTCACTCGTTATTGAACCATTTGATGTTTGGGGCTTTGACTATATGGGACCCTTTCCTTCCTCTAATGGTTATACACATATTCTAGCTGTTGTTGATTACGTTACTAGGTGGGTAGAAGCTTTTCCAACTAGTAGTGCTGATCATAACACTTCTATTAAAATGCTTAAAGAAGTTATTTTTCCAAGGTTTGGAGTCCCTAGATATTTAATGACTGATGGTGGATCACATTTCACTCATGGTGTTTTCCGTAAAATGCTTGCTAAATATGACGTCAATCATAGAATTGCATCCCCTTATCACCCTCAGTCTAGTGGTCAATTAGAATTGAGTAATAGATAACTCAAATTAATTTTGCAAAAGACTGTTAATAGGTCTAGAAAGAATTGGTCCAAGAAACTTGATGATGCATTATGGGCCTATATGACTGCATATAAAAATCCTATGGGTATGTCTCCGTATAAAATGGTTTATGGAGAAGCATGTCAGTTACCTCTCGAACTAGAACACAAGGCATATTGGGCCATTAAAGAACTCAATTATGATTTTAAACTTGCCGGTGAGAAGAGGCTATTTGATATTAGATCGCTTGATGAATGGAGAACCCAAGCCTATGAAAATGCCAAGTTGTTTAAAGAAAAAGTTAAAAGATGGCATGACAAAAGAATACAAAAGCGTGAGTTCAATGTAGGTGATTATGTATTGCTATACAACTCGCGTTTAAGATTTTTTGCAAGAAAACTTCTCTCTAAATGGGAAGGTCCTTACGTTATCGAAGAGGTCTACCGTTCCGGTGCCATAAAACTCAACAACTCCAAAGGCACAAATCCGAAGGTGGTGAACGGCCAAAGAATCAAACATTATATCTCAGGTAATCCCATAAATGTTGAAACCAATGTTATTGAAACCGTAACCCCAGAGGAATACATAAGGGACATTTTCCGGAATGTTTCAGACTCCGAAAAGGAATAGGTATGTGGTACGGTAAGTAAACCGACTCCAAAACAGTTTTTAATGCAATATTTCTCCATTTTGGAATATTTAGAAAAATAAGTAGCAGTCCGGGAAGGACACGAGGGCTCCACGAGGGTGGAGGGTGCACCCTACCCTACTGGGCGCGCCCCCTACCTCGTGGGCACCTCGTGTGCTCTCCGGACTCCGTTTTCGTACACGACACGTATTTTGGTCGGCAAAAATTCATTATATAATCTCTCATTTCACGCAAAAAATCTCCTGTTTTTGTTTCGAGTTGTTTTCCTGACAGATCCAGGTCGTCATGTCGTCTTCAAGCACCCCTAAGGACCAGTTCTTCGAGAAGTTCATCAACCCCTACCTCACAGAAGTGCTGCAACACCCTTAAACCATTGAGATGCGTGAGGGGTTATTGCACATCCGCGATGCTGAGGGACCAAGGAAGATCGAAAGCACGGAGGCAAGGCTCGAGGCCTTGGAGTGATCCGTCTCCGTCGTATCTACTTTTCCAAACACTTTTGCCCTTGTTTTGGACTCTATTCTTGTATGATTTGAATGGAACTAACCCGGACTGACGATGTTTTCAGCAGAATTACCATGGGTGTTGTTTTATGTGCAGAAAACAAATATTCTCGGAATGACCTGAAACTCCACGGGAGGTCTTAGAAAAAAATAAAAAATCCTCGCCAAATATGAAGACCAGGGGGCCCACACCCTTCTCACGAGGGTGCCCCCCCTAGGGCGCGCCCCCTACCTCGTGGGCCCCCTGTTGCGTCTCCGACTCCAACTCCACCTCCATATATTGAGTTTCGATGAGAAAAAAATCAGAGAGAAGAAATCATCGCGTTTTACGATACGGAGCCGCCGCCAAGCCCTAAAACCTCTCGGGAGGGCTGATCTGGAGTCCGTTCGGGGCTCCGGAGAGGGGATTCGTCGCCATCGTCATCATCAACCATCCTCCATCACCAATTTCATGATGCTCACCGCCGTGCGTGTGAGTAATTCCATCGTAGGCTTGCTGGACGGTGATGGGTTGGATGAGATTTATCATGTAATCGAGTTAGTTTTGTTAGGGTTTGATCCCTAGTATCCACTATGTTCTGAGATTGATGTTGCTATGACTTTGCTATGCTTAATGCTTGTCACTAGGGCCCGAGTGCCATGATTTCAGATCTGAACCTATTATGTTTTCATGAATATATGTGAGTTCTTGATCCTATCTTGCAAGTCTATAGTCACCTACTATGTGTTATGATCCGGCAACCCCGAAGTGACAATAATCGGGACCACTCCCGGTGATGACCATAGTTTGAGGAGTTCATGTATTCACTATGTGCTAATGCTTTGTTCCGGTTCTCTATTAAAAGGAGGCCTTAATATCCCTTAGTTTCCAATAGGACCCTGCTGCCACGGGAGGGTAGGACAAAAGATGTCATGCAAGTTCTTTTCCATAAGCACGTATGACTATATACGGAATACATGCCTACATTACATTGATGAATTGGAGCTAGTTCTGTGTCACCCTATGTTATGACTATTACATGATGAACCGCATCCGGCATAATTATCCATCACTGATCCGGTGCCTACGAGTTTTCCATATACTGGTTTACGCTTATTTACTTTCCCGCTGCTACTGTTACAATCACTACAAAATACCAAAAACATTACTTTTGCTGTCTTTACTTTTGTTGCTGCTACCACCACTATCATATTACTTTGCTACTAAACACTTTGCTGCAGATACTAAGTTTCCAGGTGTGGTTGAATTGACAACTCAGCTGCTAATACTTGAGAATATTCTTTGGCTCCCCTTGTGTCGAATCAATAAATTTGGGTTGAATACTCTACCCTCGAAAGCTGTTGTGCTCCCCTATACTTGTGGGTTATCATGGAGCAAGAAGTTTTCAAGTGTCAGAGATGGTGGAGCGTGGACTCGATTCCAATCACATCATGATCACGGAGTTCACCAACAACCACAAGCTGGACGTCAAGGACATTGGGGAGGCGATCTTCAAGCTTCATGAGAAAAACGAGCACCTCCAAGCCCAGATCTATGACCTGCAAAATCAAAACTGTGAGTATGAATATAGATTCAAGAGGATGAGTTTGGCTGCAGATTTGAGGTTCAGGAGACTCGGTCATCCTTCTATGATGGTGAGCCTATGCCTTGGAAGAAGGACGACAAGCCTACGCCATCAACAAAATCACCACTCTCCACCAACAAAGAAGAATTGAGTATCTGGTATGGGCACTCCCCTTGGCAACGCCAAGCTTGGGGGAGTGCCCCGGTATCGTATCACCATCACTTTTATCTTTACCATTTTTCTTAGTCGATCCTTTTGGTAATATCTTGATCTAGTAGAATAAAGTTTATGGCATGATCTAGTTTTGAGTTTTGCTTTATGATCCTCTATGTAATCGAGTCTGTGAGCTATATAATAAAGATTAGTGTTGAGTCAAGGGCTTGATTATTTTTCCATGATCCTAAGGGAATAAAAGAAAAGAGAAAGAAATAAAAAGAAACAAAGAGATCATGTGAATCTTATGGAGAGTAATGAGCTCACATAGAAAAAGTATGATGAATAAAAGTTGTTGAGGGTTGACAAACATAGTTTTGGTCATCGTTGCAATTAATAGGAGTAATAAAGAAAGAGAGGTCTTCACATATAGATATACTATCTTGGACATCTTTTATGATTGTGAGCACTCATTAAAATATGACATGCTAAAAGAGTTGACGTTGGACAAGGAAGACAACGTAATGGGTTATGTTTTCTTACATCTGAGATAAATTATATTGTCATGGATCATCCAACATGGTTGAGCTTGCCTTTCCCCCGTGCTAGCCAAATTCATCGCACCAAGTAGAGATACTACTTGTGCTTCCAAATACCCTTAAACCAGTTTTGCCATGAGAGTCCACCATACCTACCTATGGATTGAGTAAGATCCTCCAAGTAAGTTGTCATCGGTGCAAGCAATAAAAATTGCTCTCTAAATATGTATGACTTATTAGTGTGGGAGAAAATAACTTTATACGATCGTGTGATATGGAAGAAATAAAAGCGACAAACTGCATAATAAAGGTCCATATCACAAGTGGCAATATAAAGTGACGTTCTTTCGCACTAAGATTTTGTGCATCCAACCATAAAAGCGCATGACAACCTCTGCTTCCCTCTGCGAAGGGCCTATCTTTTACTTTCACTTCCTACCTTGCATAAGAGTCATGGTGATCTTCACCCTTCCTTTTTACATTTTATCCTTTGGCAAGCACGGTATGTTGGAAAGATCCTGGTATATATGGCTAATTGGATGTGAGTTTTCATGAACTATTATTGTTGACATTACCCTTGAGGTAAAACGTTGGGAGGCAAAACTATAAGCCCCTATCTTTCTCTGTGTCCGATTAAAACTCCATACCCATAAGTATTGCGTGAGTGTCAGCAATTGTGAAAGATTATATGATAGTTGAGTATGTGGACTTGCTGAAAAGCTCTTATACATTGACTCTTTCCTATGTTATGATAAATTGCAATTGCTCCAATGACTGAGATTATAGTTTGTTAGTTTTCAATGAAGTTTACGATTCATACTTGAAATTGTGATTGAATTATTACTCTAGCATAAGAGATTATATGACAAGAATTATATAAGTTGTTGTTCTAAGAATGATCATGATGCCCTCATGTCCGTATTTTATTTTTATCGACACCTCTATCTCTAAACATGTGGACATATTTTTCGATTTCGGCTTTCGCTTGAGGACAAGCGAGGTCTAAGCTTGGGGGAGTTGATACGTCCATTTTGCATCATGCTTTTATATCGATATTTATTGCATTATGGGCTGTTATTACACATTATGTCACAATACTTATGCCTATTCTCTCTTATTTTACAAGGTTTACATAAAGAGGGAGAATGCCGGCAGCTGGGATTCTGGGCTGGAAAAGGAGCAAATATTAGAGACCTATTCTGCACAGCTCCAAAAGTCCTGAAACTTCACGGAAGACGTTTTCAGAATATATAAAAAATACTCAGCGGAAGAGATTCACCAGGGGGGCCACACCCTGCCCACGAGGGTGGGGGCGCGCCCTACCCCCCTAGGGCGGCCCCCTACCTCGTGGGCCCCCTGGTGGCCCTCCATGGCCATCTTCTGCTATATGAAGTCTTTCGATGGGAAAAAAACAAGCCATCTTCTCGGACGAAACTCCGCCACCACGAGGCGAACCTTGGCGGAACCAATCTAGGGCTCTGGCGGAGCTGTTCTACCGGGGAAACTTCCCTCCCGAGGGGGAAATCATCGCCATCGTCATCACCAACGCTCCTCTCATCGGGAGAGGGCAATCTCCATCAACATCTTCATCAGCACCATCTCCTCTCAAAACCCTAGTTCATCTCTTGTATCCAATTCTTGTCTCCAAGTCCGGGATTGGTGCTAGTAGGTTGCTAGTAGTGTTAATTACTCCTTGTAGTTGATGCTAGTTGGTTTAATTGGTGGAAGATCATATGTTCAGATCCTATATGCATATTAATACCCCTCTGATTATGAACATGTTTATGCTTTGTGAGTAGTTACGTTTGTTCCTGAGGACATGGGAGAAGTCTTGCTATTAGTAGTCATGTGAATTTGGTATTCGTTCGATATTTTGATGAGATGTATGTTGTCTCTCCTCTAGTGGTGTTATGTGAACGTCGACTACATGACACTTCACCATTATTTGGGCCTAGAGGAAGGCATTGGGAAGTAATAAGTAGATGATGGGTTGCTAGAGTGACAGAAGCTTAAACCCTAGTTTATGCGTTGCTTCGTAAGGGGCTGATTTGGATCCATATGTTTCATGCTATGGTTAGGTTTACCTTAATACTTTTGTTGTAGTTGCGGATGCTTGCAATAGAGGTTAATCATAAGTGGGATGCTTGTCCAAGTAAGGGCAGTACCCAAGCACCGGTCCACCCACATACCAAATTATCAAAGTACCGAACGAATCATATGAACAGTGATGAAAACTAGCTTGACGATATTCCCATGTGTCCTCGGGAGCGCTTTTCTCTATATAAGAGTTTGTCCAGGCTTCCTTTGCTACAAAAAGGATTGGGCCACCTTGCTGCACTTTATTTACTTTTGTTACTTGTTGCTTGTTACAAATTATCCTATCACAAAACTATCTGTTACCACTTATTTCAGTACTTGCAGAGAATACCTTGCTGGAAACCGCTTATCATTTCCTTCTGCTCCTCGTTGGGTTCGACACTCTTACTTATCGAAAGGACTACGATAGATCCCCTATACTTTGTGGGTCATCAGCCACCTCCCCTCCTCCTATATATAGTGGGGGTTTTGGGGCTGTCAATGACACGTGTCTTTCTCTCCCTCGGCGCAGCCCTACCTCTCCACATCCTCATCCTTCGTAGTGCTTGGCGAAGCCCTGCTGGAAACCATGCTGACCACACCACCACCATCGTGCTGCTACTGGAGTTGTCTTCCCCAACCTCTCCCTCTCCTTGCTGGATCAAGGCACGGAGACGTCACCGGGCTGCACGTGTGTTGAACGCGGAGGCGCCGTTGTTCGACGCTTAGATCGGAATCGACCGCTGATCTGAATCGCTGCGTGTACGACTCCACCAACCGTGTTCTTGTAACGCTTCCGCATCGATCTTCAAGGGTATGAAGATGCACTCCCTCTCTCTCGTTGCTAGTATCTCCTAGATTGATCTTGGTGACACGTAGGAATTTTTTTGAATTATTGCTACGTTCCCCAACAGTGGCATCATGAGCTAGGTCTATGCGTAGATTCTATGCACGAGTAGAACACAAAGCAGTTGTGGGGGCATGATTTGTTCAATTTGCTTATCGTTACTAGTCTTATCTTGATCGGCGGCATTGTGGATGAAGCAGCCCGGACCAACCTTACACGTACGCTTACGTGAGACTGGTTCCACCGACTGACATGCACTTGATGCATAAGGTGGCTGGCGGGTGTCTGTCTCTCCCACTTTAGTCGGATCGGATTCGATGAAAAGGGTCCTTATGAAGGGTAAATAGCAATTGTCATATCACGTTGTGGTTTTGCGTAGGTAAGAAACGTTCTTGCTAGAAACCCATAGCAGCCACGTAAAACATGCAAACAACAATTAGAGGACGTCTAACTTGTTTTTGCAGGGTATGCTATGTGATGTGATATGGCCAAAAGGATGTGATGAATGATATATGTGATGTATGAGATTGATCATGTTCTTGTAATAGGAATCACGACTTGCATGTCGATGAGTATGACAACCAGCAGGAGCCATAGGAGTTGTCTTAATTTATGACCTGCGTGTCAATGAAAATGCCATGTAATTACTTTACTTTATTGCTAACCATTAGCCATAGTAGTAGAAGTAATAGTTGGCGAGGCAACTTCATGAAGACACGATGATGGAGATCATGATGATGGAGATCATGGTGTCATGCCGGTGACGATGGTGTTCATGCCGCGCCTCGAAGATGGAGATCAAAGGCGCAAGATGATATTGGCCATATCATGTCACTTTATGATTTGCATGTGATGTTTGTCATGTTTACATCTTATTTGCTTAGAACGACGGTAGCATAAATAAGATGATCCCTCATAAAATTTCAAGAAAGTGTTCCCCCTAACTGTGCACCGTTGCGAAGGTTCGTTGTTTCGAAGCACCACGTGATGATCGGGTGTGATAGATTCTAACGTTCGAATACAACGGGTGTAAGCCAGATTTACACATGCAAAACACTTAGGTTGACTTGACGAGCCTAGCATGTACAGACATGGCCTAGGAACACGAGAGACCGAAAGGTCGAACATGAGTCGTATAGTAGATACGATCAACATGGAGATGTTCACCGTTGATGACTAGTCTGTCTCACGTGATGATCAGACACGGCCTAGTCGATTCGGATCATGTATCACTTAGATGACTAGAGGGATGTCTATCTGAGTGGGAGTTCATTGAATAATTTGATTAGATGAACTTAATTATCATGAACATAGTCTAAATTGTCTTTGCAAATTATGTTGTGGATTAATAGCTCGCGCTTTAGCTCTTTGTTTTAATACGTTCCTAGAGAAAGACTAAGTTGAAAGATATTGTAAGCAATTGTGCAGACTAGGGCCGTAGTCTGAGGATTGTCCTCACTGCTACACAGAAGGCTTCTGTCCTTGATGCACCGCTCGGTGTGCCAACCCCTCGTCGTCGTCTGTGGATGTTGTGAACATCTGGTAGACACGTTCTGATGACTACCTGATAGTTTAGTGCGCCATGCTTTATGGCTTAGAGTCGGGTCTCCAAAAGCGTTTTGAACGCCATAGAACATATGAGATGTTCGAAGAGCTGAAATTGGTATTTCAGGCTCATGCCCGTGTTGAGAGGTTGAGACCTCTGACAAGACCTTTGCCTACAAGATGGAGGAGAATAGCTCAGCCAGTGAGCATGTGCTCAGAATGTCTGGGTACTTCAATCACTTGAATCAAGTGGGAGTTAATCTTCCAGATAAGAGAGTGATTGACAAAAGTTCTCCAGTCGCTATCACCAAGCTACTAGAGTTTCGTGATGAACTATAACATGCAAGGGAAGATAATCCCGGAGCTGTTTTCGTGCTTAAGGCCGTAAAGGTAGAAATCAAGAAGGAGCATCAAGTGTTGATGGTTAACAAGAGCACTGGTTTCAAAGAAGGGCAAGGGCAAGAAGGGAAACTTCTTGAATGGCAAGCCAGTTGCCGCTCCAGTGAAGAAACCCAAGAACCCAAACCCGAGACAAAGTGCTTCTATTAGGGGAACGGTCACTGGTAGCGGAACTGCCTCAAATACTTGGTAGATAAGAAGGCTGTCAACTTCAACAAAAGTATATTTGATATATGTGTGTTATTGATGTGTACCTTACTAGTACTCCTAGTAGCACCTGGGTATTAGATACCGGTTCAGTTGCTAATATTGGTAACTCGAAACAAAAGCTACGGAATTAACGGAGACTAGCTAAGGGCGAGGTGACGATGTGTGTTGGAAGTGTTTCCAAGGTTGATGTGATCACCATCGCACGCTCCCTCTACCTTCGGGATTAGTGTTGAACCTAGATAAATGTTGTTTGCATTGGTGTCTGCGTTGAGCATGAACATGATTAGATCATGTTTATTGCAATACGGTTATTCATTTAAGTCAGAGAATAATGGTTATTCTTTACATGAATAATACCTTCTATGGTCATGCACCCAATGTGAATGGTTTATTGAATCCCGGTCGTAGTTATACACATGTTCATAACATTGATGCCAAAAGATGTAGAGTTGATAATGATAGTACCACTTTCATGTGGCACTGCCGCTTAGGTCATATTGGTGTAAAGCGCATGAAAGAACCTCCATGCTAATGGACTTTTGAAGTCACTTGATTTTGAATCACTTGACACATGCGAACCATGCCTCTTTGGCAAGATGACTAAAACCCCGTTCTTTGGAACAATGGAACGGGCAAGTGACTTGTGGAAATCAAACATGCTGATGTGTGCGGTCCGATGAGTGTTGAAGCGCGTGGTAGATATCATTATTTTCCCACCTTCACCGGTGAATTGAATAGATATGGGTATATTTACTTAATGAAGCATAAGTTTGAAATGTTTGAAAAGTTCAAGCAATTTCAGAGTGAAGTTGAGAATCATCGTAACAAGAAGATCAAGTTCCTTCGATCTGATCAAAGGGAAAGTATCTGAGTTATGAGTTTGGCAATCACTAAAGACAAGGTGGAATCATTTCACAGTTGACGCCGCCTGGAACACCATAGCATGATGGTGTGTCCGAACGTCGTAATCAAACCTTATTGGATATGGTGTATGATGTCTCTTACCAATCTACCGCTATTTTTGGGGGTTATGCATTAAAGACAATTACATTCACTTTAAAATAGGGCATCATCTAAGTCCGTGGAGACGACACCGTATGAACTATGGTTTGGCAAGAAACCAAAGTCGTTGTTTCTTAAGGTTTGGGGCTACGATGCTTATGTCGACAGGCTTTGGTCAGAAAAGCTCGAACCCAAAGCGGAAAATTGTATCTTCATAGAATACTCAAACAAGACGATTGGGTATACCTTCTATCTCAGATCTAAGGGCAAGTGTTTATCGCTAAGATAAGGTCCTTTCTCGAGAAAGAGTTTCTCTCAAAAGAATTGAGTGGGAGGAAGATAGAACTTGATGAGGCTGTTGAACCTTCACTTCAACCAGAGAGTAGCGCAGCACAGAAAGATGTTTCTGTGGCAACTACGTCAGTTGAAGAGAAAGCTAATGATGATGATCATGAAGCTTCAGATCAAATTACTATCGAACCTCGTAGGTCGACAAGGGTGTGTACAACTTCTCAGTGGTAACCATGTCTTAAAGGTCATGTTGTTGGACAACGATGAACCTATGAGCTATGAAGAAGCGATGGTGGGCCCGGATTCCAACAAATGGCTAGAAGCCATGAAATCCGAGATAGGATCCATGTATGAGAACAAAGTATGGACTTTGGTGGACTTGCCCGATGAACGGCAAGCCATTGAGAATAAATGGATCTTTAAGAAGAAGACAGACACTGATGGTAATGTCACCATTTGTGAAGCTCGACTTGTCTCAAAGAAGTTTCCGACAAGTTCAAGGAGTTGACTATGATGAGACTCTCTAAATCATAGCGATGCTAAAGTCTGTTAGAACTATGTTAGCAGTTGTTGCACTTTCATTTACGAAATCAGGCAGATGGATGTCAAAAAACAAAGTTTCCTTGACGGTTTTCGGGAGGAAAGGTTGTATGTGATACAACCAAAAGGTTTTTGTCAATCCTAAGGATGCTAAAAGGTATGCAAACTCCAGCGATCCTTCTATGGACTGGAGCAAGCATCTCGGAGTTGGAACATGCGCTTTGATGAGGCGATCAAAGCACTTGGGTTTATACAAAGTTTGCAAGAAACTTGTATTTGCAAGAAAGTGAGTGGGAGCACTACAACATTTCTGATAGGTATATATGGATGACATATTGTTGATCGGAAATGATGTAGAATTTCTAGAAAGGGGTTGTTTGAATGGAGTTTTTCAAAGGAAGACCTGTGTAAAACTGCTTACATGTTGGGTATCAAGATCTATAGAGATAGATCAAGACGCCTGATAAGACTTTCACAGAGCACATACCTTGACATGATCTTGAAGGAGTTCAAGATGGATCAGTCAAAGAAGGAGTTCTTGCCTGAGTTGTGAGGTGTGAAGTTAAGACTTGAAGCTCGACCACGGCAGAAGAAAGAGAAAGGACGAAAGTCGTCCCCTATGCCTTAGCCATAGGCTCTATACGAATGCCATGCGTGTACCGCGATCTCTTCT
>NW_024111099.1:0-8372 GCF_003073215.2 Triticum urartu
TAAAATGTTGTGCACAAGAGACTACTAAACTAGTCATTGAGGAACTTGATGGTGATCATTTTGATATACTTGCAGATGAATCTAGTGATGTTTATCAGAATGAACAGTTGGCTGTTTGCTTGCGTTATGTTGATAAGAAAGGAAGGGCGGTTGTAAGATTTCTTAGTCTTGCTCATGTTGAAGATACTACCTCTTTGACACTAAAAGCTGCAATTCATAAAATGCTTATGGACTACAATTTGACCTTTGCAATGGTTCATGGGCAAGGATATGATGGAGCTAGTAACATGAGAGGTAATGCTAATGGCCTGAAAAAACTGATTATGGATGAGTCCCCTTCTGCCTACTATGTTCATTGTTTTGCCCATCAACTACAGTTAACTCTTGTTGCTGTTGCTAAGGAGAGTGGTGATTGTACTTGGTTCTTTCAGTAGCTTGCACACTTGTTAAATGCTCTTGGCATGTCTTGTAAAAAGATGAGAATGCTTCGAATAGCTCCGGCTGAAGAACTCATTGATGCATTGGAATTGGAAGAAGTAGAAACAGGGAGTGGGCTGAATCAGGAAATGGGTTTGGGAAGGCCATGTGATACACGTTGGACCTCTCACTTCAAAACTGTGAACCGTGTCATCTCTATGTATGGTACACTACGACGAGTCCTTCGCAAGATTGGAGATGAGTACCATGGTGCGGAGGCACAAGCAGCTCTATCCATAGAGAAAATATTTCGATCATTTGAGTTTGTTTTCATGGCACACTTGATGCAAGAAATATTTGGATACACAGATGAGTTGTGTAGAGCTTTGCAAAATCAAGACAAAGATATTGTTCATGCTATTGAGCTTGTTGGTGACACAAAGTATTACTTGGAGGCTTTGAGGATCTTGCATGGCAGCTTTCTGTCTACTTCATCTATTTGCTGCTTATGACCAAGAGAAGTTGGTTAGGCTTGCTACAAAGTTTTATGCTTCTGATTTTACAAGTGATGAACTGGCAAGACTTCCATGGCAACTAAACATGTATGTTACTAATGTGCGTAGAGATGAAAGGTTTCAAAATCTGAAAAATCTGTGTCAGCTTTCAGTTATACTTGTTGAGACAAACAAGAATGAATAATATCATATTGTTTACAAGCTTCTTAAATTGGTATTGATTTTGCTAGTAGCTACTGCTAGTGTTGAAAGGGTATTCTCTTCAATGAGCTATGTGAAGAATAAGCTAAGGAACAAAATGGGTGATGAATATTTGAACAATTGCTTGGTTACATTTGTTGAGAGAGAATTTTTCGATCAAGTGAAGGATGAAGATGTCATCAATCTCTTCCAAAAAGGCGACCGCAAAGTTATATTGTAAGAAGGATATCATCACTTTATCAATCAAAAGGTACTTATGTATTCATGTTGTTATGGTCTGATACATTGAAATATTGCTATTGCAGTTATGCTAGTGTTGTTTTGTTCATATATTTCTAGTGTTGTGTTGTTTGGTTCATATACTACATTTAGAGCCAAAAAAAATTGGATGAATACCCAGCCTTCATTTCCTGGCGCCGGCACTGTTTATAGGGCAGGATTAGTATGGCAGGAAGATGAGGATAAGAAAGAAAAAAAATACCATTTAGTTAAGTGGAAAAAATGACGTCTCCCTAAATATTTTGGAGGGATGAGAATTCTTAATATAGATATTATGAATAAAGCTTTGCTGGTGAAATGATTTTGGAAAATGGAAAATGAAGAAGGATTGTGGCAATCTGTCCTATAGGGCAAGTATGTGCTTGATGGGTGTATCTCCAGAACCCAAAAAAAACTGTAGATTCCCAATTTTGGGCTAGCCTACTAAAAGTTAAAGATATCTTAAATATGCCAAGAGAATATTGGGGGATGTAAAAAATACCAGATTTTGGGAAGGTATTTTTTTGGGAAGGTATATGGGTTGATGATCATGCTTTAAAAGATGATTATCCCAGATTATATAACCTAAGCTTTGACGAAAACATCACTGTGGCAGAGGCATTCTAAAAGGGTGGCAAGGGTTTATGTTTAGAAGAACGTTGTATGGGAAGACTTTAGAACTATGGAATTGTCTCAAACATAGATGTGAGGAAATTGAGATGGAGGGGGTTAAAGATAAAGTGGAATGGACCCTAACTGGAGACAAAAAAACAGTTAAATCCATAGATAAGAACTAGCAAACATGCCCGTGAGTTGCAACGGGAGAACCATTTCAGTTTCTATTGAAGATTGTTTTGGGAGATGGGTCAAAACCTTTAGCAAAACCGGAAATTAGTTCTGATTGGTGTGGCTGCTATGCTATATATGGACCTTATGGAAATGCAGGAATGGTGTTATTGTTGGCAGTAAAATTTACAATGATCATATGAGCTTGATTCAGTTGATGACATATTGAATTATGGATTGGTCTATTTTGCAGATAAAAGATCAGAACAAAAGGACGCTAGAGCTGGGCTCAAAACTACTAAAGCGAGTAGCAAATTAAGTTTATAAAGCATCGCAGGAATGGAGATACAACGTGCCAAGGCTGGGAGAGGCTGATCTGAAGCTGGCTGCAGTGGTGTACCTCTGTTCTAGTTCTCTTTTGGTGGTAGCTGATTAGCTGTAAAATGTTGCTTTTGGGGTGCTCCTGGCGTCTGGTCCAATGCTGTAATGGTTTATTTTCTCGTTAGATCGAATATCACTTTGCTGGTGTCAGTTCTTGGGGGATGCCCGAGAATGCACCTGGATGCTGCTGCGTTTTCTTTTTAGTTCTCCTAATAGTGGTTGTTGTAGCTCGTATGTTGGAAAAAAATGAACGACCAGGGCGAACGAGGGCGTGTTTGGTTGCCCATGAAATCTCAACCAGGCTCGATACATGCAGCATCTTTTTTATGTTAGGTTGTTTGGTTATCCGTGTGTATTATTGGGTCTGCATCGTGCGGTTTTTAAATTCGGTAGTTTCTAGCGAGCCAGGCTTGTGCGATGCGACGAAGCACATATGGGTGGGTGGAAGTGGATTTTCTACCATGCACGGGACCTCCCGTGCATGCATCCACCATCTCATTTATTGTTGTGGGACCAATGACATCATCTAGTATGTTGTTTTCTCTAATCATTAAGTTTCATTCAAATAAATAGATGTCTAATGTATGTTGAAGTGAAAGTTTGATTTACATTCTGTTTGCATAATTATTTTTTTCGACAAGATCTTTAAAACAAGACTAATATTGAATATTGAATATATGCATGTGTACATAACTATCAGAGTATACATGTGCATAGTCACGCTGAAGAGGAGAGCAACCAAATGTACATGGAGCAGTATATATTCAGCATTTCAGCCTGAAACTTTGTAGTGGGGGCTTCTTGGCTCTTGCATCAAATAATTGGAATGAGAGCTTGTTGCACTAAGCACAGAACAGTGAAAACTATGATTTCATATACAAGAGAATCAGTAAATGAAAATATTCATAGTAGTTCAGAATACGCGAATTCCACTTGTCTTACAAGCTGCAACGCAACAGTACACATTTGCATATGTTTAAAGGCTGGTAAACAAGGTAGTTGCGTCATATTTTCACTCTGCTTAACTTGCTGATGACATGTCGATCAACCAATAAAACATCGGCTGCTTCTAGTTTGGTGAAGCCAGGGCAGTTTACAGTGAAATTGTTTTACCAATTAAGCAACCGGCTGCCCGGCGCACTTACAACAGGAAAGGAACATGCTGATGACGAGCTACTGCATGGGTCATGGCGACGAGGTCGTTCAGCGTGGCCACGAACGACATGTCTGGGTACCTCTCTTGGCCGCCGGCGATGAGGTCCTTGGACGTGGCCGTCATGCACTGGGAGCGAGAACAAGAGCAAACCATACGAGGAGTTGGTGCGGCCGCCTGCGATGACATTGACATCTTGGTGCGCGGCTGCTATGAACGTGGAGTCCGCTCTGCCGGCATCGTGGCCGAATGTGGCCTGCGGCCACCCTGGAAGAGAAGTCAGACCGGCCGGCGAGGATGGACGAGAAGTCGCCGCTGCGTCGTCTGGCGCGGCGCCGGCAAGGCAGCGACGGTGTCGTTCAGCGTGTCCACCATGAACGAGACCGAAGCAAAGCAAAGCTAAGCCGTTGTGTACTTTGTGTTATGTGCCTGTTCGAGCGTACCGCAGCTCACGTAGACGTAGCACTGGAATCGGGATTGAAAATTGATAGGCAAAGTGGGAGTAGGTACTTTAAGATCTTAAATGCCACGTGTCACGCATCGAAATGGTTCTCACCTGATTGCTTATGAGACCCGGTCTCATAGGGGCCGCCTTGCACTGAACTACCCGAGATTGGAGCTGCGCCACCAACTCCTATGTTGGACCCCGCACACGAGCCGCCATCACCGGCCACATCCGAGGCCGCCTGGTGTGTGACCTTGGTCATGGGCGCACACGCGAGTTTTTCCTGCGGAGGTCGCCCTTCTCGTCGGCGCAGTGCATGCGCGCTGCGGCGAGGACGTACTGCCCGATGGGCTTCCAGTTGCACACGCAGGGCACGTCCTCTCCCTTGAACCTGAACTGAAGCTGGTCCCGCAATGCAACCTTGATAATATTATTTTCAGTTAACAATGTGGACGTGCATCTGTTGTTTCTGCCAACTCTTGTGAGCTTAGGCCCGGATCGAAGAAAAGAAAGAAAGAAAAAACATTATCCGTTGCAAGATTGGCTAAAATAAAAAATAGTGCTGAGATGGGTCGAACACTCAACAGTTACGCAGGGTCAGGGTGAGATGCTCAATGCTGAAGCGATGGGCGTTCATCATCAAGATGGGCAGCACTGGAACTGGAAGCCGTCTCCAATGGTACAGTAGTACTTCCTTGGTCTCAAAATAACTTTTTCAACTTTGTTCTAACTTTAGTATAAAACCGTACTAAGATGGGACGGAGGGGATTATCTATGTAGGTTCAAGAGTTGGCGTGGTTTGCATCTGCTGCGGGTGGAGTGTTGTCCTGCTGTGGTCGGTCATGGCGGATCGATGGAACCGGTGTCATTTTGGGTCGTCAGGTTCAGAGGACTCCTCGACTGATGCTCGTCCGGCACTCCACCTCGCGTCACTGTCGATCTGCGACTGACTGATGTGCATCCACTCGCCTCCTTGACTGACCAGAGTTCGTTCATGTCCAGTCGGTGATTAGATTAGCACCATCCCGGCCGGGTATCTGACCCTCGCTCCGTCCGTACTCGCGCAGGAACGCAACTCCCATGCATGGCACTCAACGACGTTGGTTGCACGCCTGACCAAGCCGCGCGTCTCTGCAGAGCGGCTGCACGTCGTGCGTCGGCGAGTCCAACCACCGCGCCGTCCTGGACCTCCGCGTGACCGTGCAGACCATCGAGAGGGCCGCCGCGGTGGGGGAGGCCCTCCTCGACCAGCGCGATCTGAAGCGCGCCTACCTCCCGCATCGAGAGGGTCGCCTCGGTGATGTACGTCGCCGAGAGCTGCGCCGCGACGACGATGGCGCGGTCCTGGATGCGCACACCCTGGTGCCCCTCGTACTTCTCCTTTGAGCCCCCTGAGGATGCTGATCTAGTAGAAAAGGAGGCTTTCGTTTGGGCCTGGTGTTCGCACACGAACACGTCACCATGTACCTTCGACGCCGGGGATGATGCACCGTAGCTCACGTCGAAGGAGATCCGCCAAAAGCGCGGTACGCATGACAATCCAGCGGGCGCTTTAGTAGACCCGAAACCCCACACGCTCAGGAGGGACCCCGTCAGGGCGCGCGGCGGCTATAGGCTGCCTTAGGTCGGCCTAACCGCCCCTAGAGCCTCGAGGTTCGCCGCCCTGCAAAAGAAGAATTAGTGAAGTACGAGGAGAAAAAGAATAAGGGAGAGATAAAAGTAAAAGTAAAAAGTGGTAAATGAATTGATCGATTGTGTGTTGTTCAATCGACTGTCACCCCTTACATATATATGAGGCGGCTGGACTTCCCGTACAAGAAAAGGACTCAAATCACGTCCAATAGAGCCTCGAGGTTCGCCGCCCTGCAAAAGAAGAATTAGTGAAGTACGAGGAGAAAAAGAATAAGGGAGAGATAAAAGTAAAAGTAAAAAGTGGTAAATGAATTGATCGATTGTGTGTTGTTCAATCGACTGTCACCCCTTACATATATATGAGGCGGCTGGACTTCCCGTACAAGAAAAGGACTCAAATCACGTCCAAATCATCAAAAGTTACCCTAACCCGGACTACGAGGGCCGGAACTTCCGGTCTGGCCCGGAACTTCCGGACTGAAATTATATCAAGCAGCCCTTTTGCACTGAATCTGCAAGCCTCATACTACTTCGGATGACGATGGTCCCAAAAGAAAACTTATGCAGCACACTGTTTTGGCTCTAACTTTTGAATACGAACTCCGATTTAGACGTTTTTTATATCAAAATCGATCGCCTCGACGAGACAAAGACAATCCATGTAGAAACATTTCTCATATGAGTCCATCTTGAGGTCGTAATCAGCTGAATAGTGTTCTATCTGAGTACTCCAAACACAACTTCGGCCTTAGAGATGAGACCGGATGGCTATGGCCCAAATATGAAAGTTTCTCCTTTTGACGATACAGAACTTTCTCACTTTGAGCACTTCTCCATTTGAGGCCATCTTAATTAAGTTCTTGGCCGTATCAAAATCTGGTGTCAACACATGCCCTCCTGTTTTTTGGCAAACTTGTGTGCCGAAAAATAACTTGCACGATGATTTTTCTAAGGACGATGTCAACACTCCATCGGCCATTTTGCATGTTCTTAGGACGATAAGTATATATCGGCCATTGCTTGTTTGAACCTCTTGAGACAAACTTGGGTGAAAACTTCTCAGCTTCTATAACAATCTGGTGATAAGGTTCCATAGATCAAAGCCAACCTCCGAACCATATTGCTCACCCTTTCGCTAGAATTTTGCAGATAATTAAGAATGAACTTCCTCCAATCCTTACTTTGCCTGCATAAAAGTTTCATTAGTGGCCGAAGCGGTGGGCTTCGGTTCGGCCTTACCTATATTGACAAGACCTAGCATCGGCTATTGATAGAAATGTAATACACCATGGTTAACATAGTAGCCCGATGCTTGCTGTGCCAACTCTTTCGAATTGTCATTCTAGATATATGAACAATTTTAAAGCAACCCAAGGTAAATCTTGCATCTAGACATATCAAAAGATAAACTATAAGTGATTCATCAAAACGTTGATAACCCTTGTATATTTGTTGCACTACTAATAAAGAATCACCAGAAGCCTCAATATGTATAGCACCTATAGCAAGGCAAAGCTCCAATACGAATGACAATGCATATTCGGCTTTGATCATTGTGAAAAAATAGTTTAATCGGCATGAGGCTTCACAAAATAGCACCATAAGGAGATATATAAACAACACCAACACCTTGGCCATTGCTACAAATTTAACCATCAATATATAATCTCCATGCTACTAGAGAGATCAAGCTAAAATCAATATTATGCATGATGTCAATATGATGCTCAATAATAAAATCAACCATGATTTGGCCTTACGTAAATTCTGAAAACTAATAAGCCAAAGCACACCCAATCAAAACATAAGTTCACTATGCAATTTTGGTGAATTGGTCTATGCATAATATCTTCAATGGCATCAATTTGACAACTTCCTTTGCAAGCACTTATCTCAATCTCTACTCAAACTAAGGACGATGTTAGAATACCACACCGGCCATTCTTGGATATATTCTCAGGGGGATAGATAGGTATCGGCCAATAACATGGCCATTATACCATGAGGCATGTAGAATTCACCCACCAAAGTATGTATAGCCGAAATAAACAAACGAAATAACAATAAAATATTTCGGCCCCTTTGTATTAGAAACAAAAATGTAACTAACCAAATATATAGTGATTTGGTAATACGCTGTCATGATATAGAAAATTATGTTGCATCCATGGATCAAAATAAATCCATGGAGGGTGACTGATCATACCTATGGATGAATTCCATGGCAGAGGCATCAATGGCATGGTTGAAGAAAATGGATGATGTGCTAACCGAAGATTTTGATTTTGTGATGCACAACTTCGGCTTAATTGTTTGTTGCTTCCATTCTTCTCTTTCTTCACTTTTATTGTACTTTTTGCAATAGAAGCATGCACATCCTTTTTGTTATGATTGATCCTCTTGGGAACCCATGCCATGTTCTTCTGTCTCAACTCTTGTGCACTAAGATTTTGTAATTCCCTCTTTTGCCAATACGATAAACCGAGTGGGCATCTCGGCTGTGATTCTGTTTTGACCAATGGAAATTCCTTTTTGGCCTTGTGCACTTTCAACTTCTTTTCTTCAGATTTGGCACTTTGACTCT
>NW_024111100.1:0-10405 GCF_003073215.2 Triticum urartu
TGTGTTTTCATACCTTTGCTTTCTTGCATGTTGAACTTCTTGAATAAGTCCTTGGTGTACTTTGTTTGAGAAACAAAGGTGCCTTCCTTAGTTTGCTTGATTTCCAAACCAAGAAAGAACTTGAGTTCACACATCATAGACATCTCAAACTTCTTCGGCATTAGCTTCCCAAACTTTTCACTAAAATGAGGGTTAGTCGAACCAAATATGATATAATCAACATAAATTTGGCACACAAATAATTTACCATTAACCCTTTTAGTAAAAAGAGTAGAATCTATCTTTCCAATCTCAAAGCCTTTTTCAATAAGGAACTTGGTTAAGCATTTATACCACACTCTAGGAGCTTGTTTAAGACCATAAAGAGCTTTGTGAAGTTAGTAAACATGGTCGGGTTTCTTAGGATTGACAAAGCCGGGAGGTTTTTTAACATAAACTTCCTCCTCAATTTCACCATTTAGAAAAGCTTTTTAATGTCCATTTGGTACAAGGTGATATCATGGTGATTAGCATAGGCAAGTAAGATGCGGATGGACTCAAGTCTAGCAACGGGGGCATATGTCTCACCATAGTCCATACCTTTGACTTGTGTGTAGCCTTGGTCGACGATACGTGCTTTGTTGCAAACGGATTGTCCATCTTCGTCTTGCTTGTTGTGAAACACCCATTTGGTAGGGATGATGTTGTGGTTGTTGTTGGGCTTCTCGACCAATGTCCACACATGGTTCCTCTCAAAGTTGTGTAGCTCTTCATGCATGGCATTTATCCAATCCGAATATTCCAATGCTTCTTCAACCTTCATAGGTTCAATGCTAGATATGAATGAATAATGTTCACAAAAATTAGCCAAATGAGTTTTAGAGCGAGTGATTCTCCCAGTTTGGATATCATTGAATATTTGTTCCACGGGATGGTCTCTTGAGACTCTTGCTCGAACTCATGAGAGCTTTTGCTTGGGTCGGGGTGGAACATCTTCTTCATCATCTTGTTCTTCTTCTTGGCCTTCTTCATTATTGATGTTGTCGTTCTCTTATCTAGGTGGAGAAGGAGGTTGATGAGGTTCATCTTGGTGTACTTCCTCATTTTCTTCATCTTGGTGTGTCCCACTTGTGGATGCTTCCATGTCAACTCTTGGTTCACCTCCGTTGGACGAATCTTGCCAATAGAAAAGTCTTGGATTTCTTCCGAGGGGTCTTTGTTTCCTACATCAATTGGCAATTGCTCTACTTGCGAGCCGTTAGATTCATCAAACTTCACATCTACTGTCTCTTCAACCTTTCGGGTGAAATTGTTGTAGACACGGTAAGTGTGAGAGTTTGAGCCATAACCAAGTAGGAAACCCTCATGAGATTTAGGAGCAAATTTAGAACGATGATGCTTATCAAGAATATAGCACTTTGATCCGAATACTTGAAAGTATCCAACTTGGGGTTTGTTACCACTGAGAAGCTCGTATGCCATCTTACCGAGTAGCTTGTGAAGATACAAGCGATTTGTTGCATGACAAGTTGTCTCAACCGCTTGCGCTCAAAAGTTTTTTGGAGTCTTGTACTCATCAAGCATCATTCTCGCTATCTCAGTAAGAGTCCGGTTCTTCCTCTCAACAACTCCATTTTGTTGAGGCATGTATGTAGCCGAGAACTCGTGTGAAATCCCTTCTTCGTCAAGAAAGTATCCACATTTGCGTTCTTGAACTCCATTTCGTTGTCGTTGCGAACCTTCTTGATCTTCACTTCAAATTGATTTTGGGCCTTCCTAGAGAAGTTCTTGAAGATCTTTTGGACCTACGATTTATCATCAAGAAAGAACACCCACGTAAATCTTGAAAAATCATCGACTATGACTAGACCAAATGAATTTCCACTAAGACTTTTATAGGCATTGGGACCAAAAAGATCCATATGAAGTAGCTCGAACGGTCTTCTTGTGTTCATGATGTTCTTCACGAGGTGGCTTCCTCCAACCTGTTTTCCTGCTTGACAAGCACTGCACAATCTATCCTTGTCAAATATAACATCTTTTACTCCAAGGATATGATCACCTTTAATTAGCTTATCAAGATTTCGCATGCCCACATGACCTAACCTTCTATGCCACAACCAGCCTTTAGAAGATTTAGCAATTAAGCAAGTTCTAGGTTGAGCCTTTTTAATGAAATCAACAATGTAAAGATCACCTCTACGTAAACCGGTAAAGACCATTTTATGATTATCTCTTCGAAACACTTAGCAATCTACTTCAGTAAATAGGACATTGAATCTAAAATCAGCTAGTCTAGATATGGAAAGTAAATTGTAGCTAAGAGATCCAACGAGCATAACATTTTGTATGGAGCTATCATGTGAGATGGCCACCTTACCAAGGCCAACCACCTTACCCTTTGAGTTGTCACCAAAAGTAACATACTTTCGAGGACCGTCATTTTCAGCAAGCTCACAAAACATATCCTTGTCTCTGGTCATGTGATCGGTACATCCACTATCAAGAACCCATTCCTTTCCTCCATCCATGTAGCCGCGAAGATTAGCCATAAGACCAAAGTGTCGCATAGACTCATCGAGATCAAAGTCACTATCATCATCCTCGTCATAGTATCCATGTTCAATATCGTCTTGTGATTGATCAATTCCTAGAGAGAGTGATTCATTAGATAAGTGATCATCACAATGTTCATCTTTATGAATTCTAATGGCTTCGAAGATGATGTTGCTAATGATTCCAACATCTCCTTTGGCACGCATGAGGTTGGTAAGCTCAAATAAACAATCATCAAACTTAGGATCATTGGAATTCATCTTACTCAAAGCAATAGACTTGTGAAGAATCTCATCTAAGTTTTGCAAGGAATAATTTGTAAATCGTTCCTTGAGAAATCTGCATATGGTGTAAGCACAATCAAGAGCAGGCAAGCTAGCAATCAAGTTTCTAGGTAATCCTCTAGTGATTAAATTGATAGTTCTAAGATTACAGATCATGTCAATAGACTCATCAAGGGTAGGATGCAAGGGCTCAACAAGGCACGCACAAGGAGTAGTAATGTACTTGTTCAAGTGATATTCATTGAAAATGTCAAGCATCTCAATTTTCCACTCATGAAAGAACTCTCCATCAAGTATAGGCACTCTACGTCTAAGACTCCCCAATGTAGACTCATCCATCTTCCTCCAATGGTGATTAAACCAAAGCAATGGAGACCAATAATCTGATACCAATTGTAGGATCAAGAAGAGGTGTCTAGAGGGGGGTGATTAGACCCTCAACAAGGAAAAGTAGCAATTTTTAATTTCTTTAAGTTAAGGTGGAGTCTTAGCACAAGTTTAAACATTCACAATACATTTCAAGCAAGCATGGCAAGAGTATATGAGCAGCGGAAACTAAAGCATGCAAGTTGCAAGAAGGTAAAGGGATGGAATTGGAGTGTGCAAACACAATTGGAGACACAGAGATTTTTTGCATGGTTCCGATAGGTGGTGCTATCGTAGATCCACGTTGATGGAGACTTCAACCCACGAAGGGTAACGGTTGCGCGAGTCAACGGAGGGCTCCACCCACGAAGGGTCCACGAAGAAGCAACCTTTTCTATCCCTCCATGGCCATCGCCCACGTAGGACTTGCCTCACTAGGGTAGATCTTCATGAAGTAGGCGATCTCCTTGCCCGTACAAACTCCTTGGTTCAACTCCACAATCTTGACGGAGGCTCCCAAGTGACACCTAACCAATCTAGGAGACACCACTTTCCAAAAGGTAATAGATGGTGTGTTGATGATGAACTCCTTGCTCTTATGCTTCAAATGATAGTCTCCCCAACACTCAACTCTCTCGCACAGATTTGGATTTGGTGGAAAGATGATTTGAGTGGAAAGCAACTTGGGGAAGGCTAGAGATCAAGATTCTTGTGGTTGGAATGGAATATCTTTGTCTCAACACATGAGTAGGTGGTTCTCTCTCAGAAAATGAATATTGGAAGTGTAGGCACGTTCTGATGGCTCTCTCCGTGAATGAAGAGTGGGTGGAGGGGTATATATAGCCTCCACACAAAATCTAACCGTTACACACAATTTACCAAACTCGGTGAGACCGAATCATGAAACTCGGTCAGACCGATTTAGTTCAAAATGTGAACGTTAGGATTTTCGGTGGGACCGATATAATCAACTCAGTGAGACCGATGTGCTAGGGTTAGGGTAAAATATCAACTCGGTTTGACCGATTGCACAAACTCGGTGGGACCAATTTTGGTAGTAAGCTAAACAGAGAGTTGGTCAAGCAAACTCGGTGGGACCAATTACATATCTCGGTGAGACCGAAATAATTGCAACAGACGACAGAGTGTTTGCAAGCCCATCTCGGTGAGACCGAGATCCCATCAGTGAGACCGAACTGATTAGGGTTTCGGGCAGTGGTTATGTCAAGTGAACTCGGTGGCACCGAATAGACCAAATCGGTGGGGCCGAGTTTGACTTTTGGTTTGGGACATATGTGGATATGAGAAAGTAGTTGAGGGCTTTGGGGCATATCACTAAGCACTTTGAGCATGCAAGCCATTAAGCAACACCTCATCCCCTTTTAATAGTATTGGCTTTCCTATGGACTCAATGTGATCTTGGATCACTAAAATGAAAAAGTAGAGTCATGAGCTTCTGGGTTTTTGCCAATCTTCTGTCACTAGCATCTTGAAGGGTCTCCACATCCTCTTGTCCACGCCACTTCACTATTGAGCTCATCTGAAATATACTAGATAAAAGTATTAGTCCAACAAGAGATATGTTGACATTAATTACCAAAATCACCCAGGGAGCACTTGTGCTTTCATGATGCTCAATAGACACGGGTATATTATCTTAACCGTGTGTGATACAAGTGCGCTATGAATCACCATGCATGCACAAGCGCGAGCAAAGGTGGAGGTACTGGCTCAACCGTGTGCAATGCAAGTGGGCTCTAAAATCACCACGACCGCGCAAGCGCGAGCAAAGGGTGGAGGTAGTGGCTTAACCGTGTGTGATGCAGTGCACTGTAAAACCACCACCTGTGCAAGCTAAAGGCGGGTAAGTTTATTTGAAAATTAGGACGAACCATGTGCGATAGACCAGCTAGGTAGAAATATAAAAACAAACTACCCGCCTTGAGCGTTGCAAAAATCGGCGGTTCTGCGCCACTTTTCCTCATTATCATACACGCATATTGTTATTGGACCGTGCGCGATCTTGGGCACTCCCGCCCCGCATCAATTCCTTTACCCAAATTTTAGTAGTCGTCGTACTTCAACCATCGCCCACACTCCTCCAACACCAACCTTATAGTAAAATTGAAGTAGCCGAGGCATTTGAAACATCGCCCTCCCTCGTCCACCACCATCTCCACCCACCATTACTAAAATTTTCAGTAGCTGCGGCGTATCCTCAAACACCAACCCCCCCTCCATGGTCCCCCACTCGCCCCTCCCCCTCGAACCCTAGCTTGCGAACGCCGCTGCCGCCAACCCTTGCCGGTCTGCCTGTTCCTCCTAGCTTAGATAATAAAGTTCAGGTTACCAAGCGATTCCCATATTGTCGCCCCACTCCCCTAAGTTTTTAGATGAGGCCTGCGGTGTCCCTCCCCGCCAGATCCACATCCCCTGCTCCAGAATGTCGCAGCCTAAGCTCAACCATGTATCCCGGGGAGCCCGACAAGCGTTCGTCCAAGAAGAGGTCTATCATGGCCTCTCCGATGGACGTTGGCGAGGTGGCCGCTGTTCGCCCCGACCAGTTGATCCCGGAGCAACACATCACCGCGGAAGTCGGTGAAGATGCTGACTATGTTTCCATGCCAAAGGTTTCATGTCAACGGGCTAGTGTATTACTGTGTCTCGGGAAAGCTGGCTACGACATCAAGCTCGTCCACAGCAACGGCTTCATGCGGTCCATGTCACAGGTTAAGTGGTCCATCCCCAACCCCTATAGTTCAACCGCCGTCGATCTCTTCGACGACCCTTCCGCTGATCTCCTCCACCAAGCGGTCAAGGATTTGCGAGCTTTATACGCCATCGAGCCCATTTTGTCATTTCTAAAGGACACGTTCTATGGTGGCGGCTTGTGATCCTCAATTGCCAAGTCAGATCTCATCGACCATGACCATGAGGAGGGCACCCACAAAGGTTCTTCCAAGGTGAAACAACCCATCTGTAACATCAGAGAGCGCACCATGGGTCTGTGCTCTTCCAACTAGAAGGATCCCGTCCATGAAATGTGAGGCAACATTCTATCATCAAATCTTACATTTTCTAGCTTGCCAACCCATACCCTTTGTTGTTGTAGCATTTGTCATGCGGTGCTTTAACTGTGCTGTGTTTAATTATTTCAGTTATGCAAAAATGTATTGTTCAACAGGGCTATGTGATGTTTAAGTATGAATTGTCCACTTCAGTTTCACGAATGGCTATATTTGGTTGTTTATAGTGAGTAGATTCCTTGTTTATCTGTATTTGGTTGTTAGGTTGGTTGGAGTGAGCATTTTTCCAGTTATCGAGCAGATGCCTTGTTTATATGTATTTGGTTCTTAGTTTGGTTGCAGTGAGCATTTGTCCAGTTATCAAGAAGATGCCTTGTTTATCTGTATTTGGTTGTTAGGTTGCTTTTTTTAGCATTTGTCCAGTTATCAAGAAGATGCCTTGTTTATCTGTATTTGGTTGTTAGGTTGCTTTTTTAGCATTTGTCCAGTTATCAAGAAGATGCCTTCACTACAAAAAAAGGCACTTCCGTGATGATACGTGTTTGTCATAGTAGGTCACGTTTTCTGTCATGCATGTACATCCATGACAATTTTATGACAGAATCAAGATAGTCATACCTGTGCTGTCGTAGAAGTTTTCCATGACATTACCAAAATTATCATCATGAAAGTGTCCATTTCCATGATGATAAATCATGCGTCATGTAAGTGCTTTTGTCAAGGGTGACCGACATGTGGCATCCATCGTAACGGGTCGCCGTTAAGCTATCGGGTCCGGTTTTGGATCCGATAACCCGCTAACAGCCCGGACCAATGAGGATTTTCCACGTGTAAAATTGTCATTGGCCGGAGGAAACACGTGTTGGCTCACCGTTGGGACAGATGTCATCCATTCATTGGACAGGAGGCGCCTATGATACGTCGACACGTGGCATGGCCCAAGAGAGGCCCATTCTGGTGAAAAGGTCGGCCCGTTTGACTTGGTCAAACGGTAACGGGCCGGCCCACAGAAAGCCTGTTAACGGCATGTTCGTATATAGCCCATTTATGGCCCGCTAACTCACGACCCGTTACGGCTACCGGAATTAAGCCCAGTAGCTTCATCTGGGCCGTCTAATATGATTCCATCCCATTGTAACTTCTGACCCATATATGGCCCATGATGTCTTTCGGCCCATACGAGGCCATTTGTAACTCTTGGCCCATTAACGACCCGTGGTGAATCTGGCCCGTAATGAACAGTGTGCCGCTTTATACCCATCAACAGCCCATTATTCCATTGGGCCGTTTCCAACCCATGTTGTCTTTCGGACTTCTAAGGGCCCATTTATTCTTGGGCTTATTTCCAGCATTCGGTTACTTACGGTCCGTTACTGGCCTTTTCTGCTTATGGGCCAAATTCAGCCCGTGGTTACAATCGGCCCGTTTGTGGCCCGTTAATCCGTTAGGCCATTTTCGTAGCATCATCAAACACGACAGATTAATGATGGCCCGTTATGGTCGGCGCATGAACGGACGATTCCAAATCTAGCCCGTTTATGGCCCATAATGCGGTTTGTTATTGGCCCATGTTTCGCCGATCGATCAAACAGATCGTAGAAGGCCCATTGATGCTATGGCCCGTAGAAGGCCCATCGTTTCTACGGCCCTTAGAAGGCCCATTGTTTCTACGTCCCATAGGAGGCCCATGGTAACTATAGTAAATATGTAGCCCATGGTTATTGTGGACTAGTTTTAAAAAATAGGTTATTGCGGCCACTAGCAAACCGCGGAAAAAGAACTGCACCGACTACAAGCAAACAAATAAACAAGACAACAAGGAAATAAATAAGCAAGCAACTTACGCTAGGCTATCACGGCTATTACACATATTACATCCACTGGGCATCAAAGTTCGCCACCAGTTCAGATATAGGGAACAAAGCCACATATCATATACACTAGTTGTGAAACTTGGCGATCAGTGCAAATAAATGCTGCAGCAAAACAAGTCCAGAACTGAAACCACTTCATAAGAGCTCAACAAACAATATCCTGGGTACCCATAATGCTGGCAAGATGCTTAGCAAGCTTATTAACTTTTCTCTTGTTTGGTGCTTAAATCCTCAAGCACTTGTTGTTGCACAAGAAAGTATGCATCTAAATTCTGCAGGGACTTCCTTAGTCCTTTGGCTTTTTGCCGCAGCACAGCTGACTGATGCCTTTTAGCTTGTAGCTAAGACTGAAGAAGACGAAGTGATTCAAGCAGCGAGTTCAAAGAGCTTGTGCCAGCGCTACTGGCCAGTAACTCGAACACTACATCAAAGCAGGACTGTGGGGTTTTCTCACTGTCTACAAGATCATTTTTGTCACCTTTCTTGGAGACCAACAGGGCTGTCTCACTATCTTGAACCTTATCTGCATTACTTTCTCTACCATTGCATAGTGGGGTGCTCTTCTCCAATATTCTGTTCGCATACTACAAGAGAAACAAGCAGACACATCACAGGTTTAGCATGTAGTATACGAAACTCATTTTGGTAAACCGGTTCAGTAGTAAGGTGGACAGGATAACAACATGAAACAAACAAATATCTATGTACTATAGTCACTGTATTGTCCATATCATTCTAGTTTATGTTGCCAAATCAAGATAGAGACACATTTCAACTCATATATTTTTAAGACACAACAGCATAGACAGAATATAAGTGTGAGAAACTACACAGCATTGGCAACACTTGTAATGTGCATCACATGAGAACATACCTGTTTATACAACTGAAACTGAAATCAACATAGAGCAAGAAGTTAGAACAGTAATCTAGTTAAAGAAATAGGTTTAAAACACACGTGTTGCGCCATTGGAGTTTCAGTTGAATCCTTCAAATTCGGAAGTAGTTGGTATGAGTAAATACAATGATGCAACAGCAAAGGAGTATGGACCATATCTACGGAATCTGACCTGAGAACAATTGCTCTTCTGCTTTAAACGTGGAGTTTGGGTTCGCTGTGGTGGTCTTCGTGCTTTGGGCACTGCAGTTGCTTTACAAACTGCTCGTGTGGGGGTACTCTGTGGTGGACATGGTGCTTTGTCAACTAGAAGTGGGTTACTACCCGCTGGGGTTGGGGTTAGATGGGTTGTAACTGGTTCTCTGCCCAACGGTGTAAGTGTGCAATCTGGAAGAGTCTCGATTATGTGTGGTGGGGCTAGTTCATGGGCCAGTACAACCATGGTTCTATCTGCATCGACGGGTAGCACTGTCTTTTGTGAAGAACGGGTTTTTGCTCCCTTAGATACTGCCATCACCCCCTCCAATTCAAATGGCTAATAAACAAGAAAAGAAATTGAATGTACAGACATTGTATGATAGACAGATGTGGTAATTCACATATATGTTGTCTAACCAAACAGGAAAACATGACACAATTTCACATATATGATGCCTAACTAAACAGGATAGCATGACACAGTTTCAGACATATGATGGATAACTTAACATGATATAATGGCATAATTCAACATATGATGAGTATCTAAACAGGATGACATGACAAAACTATATGATGTCTTTCTAAAATAGGTTGGGATGAAATAATTCACATACATGTTTATTAAGTATACAGGATGGCATGATACAGTTGACATAATTGATTCATATACTAAGCAGCTGGCACTCGCATGTATGATCTCTAAACTAAGCAGATGGAATTCAATATTGTGCATATGATGTCTAAACTAAGCAATGCAAGACACCATATGCATGATATGAGAAATATAAACATTGCAACTTACAGCATACACCTCAGATGGGATATATGTGAAGGAAATATGACCTAGAGGCAGTAATAAAGTTGTTATTTATATTTCCTTATCTCATGATAAATGTTTATTATTCATGCTAGAATTGTATTAACCAGAAACTTAGTACATGTGTGAATACATAGACAAACAGAGTGTCACTAGTTTGCCTCTACTTGACTAGCTCATTGAATCAATGATGTTTATGTTTCCTAATTATTGACATGAGTTGTCATTTGATTAACGGGATCACATCATTAGAGAATGATGTGATTGACTTGACCCATCCGTTAGCTTAGCATGATGATCGTTTAGTTTGTTGCTATTGCTTTCTCCATAACTTATACATGTTCATATGACTATGAGATCACGGAACTCCCAAATACCGGAGGAACACTTAGTGTGCTATCAAA
>NW_024111101.1:0-18088 GCF_003073215.2 Triticum urartu
TAGCTTCTAGGGTTTAGCCTCCTTGATCTCGTGGTAGATCTACTCTTGTACTACCCATATCATCAATATTAATCAAGCAGGACGTAGGGTTTTACCTCCATCGAGAGGGCCCGAACCTGGGTAAAACTTCGTGTCCCTTGCCTCCTGTTACCATCCGTCCTAGACGCATAGTTCGGGACCCCCTACCCAAGATCCGCCGGTTTTGACACCGACACCAGTGATCCCATAGGTGTCGTTCCCACCGACATCTCTGGCACGCCAGGTAGGAGGGGCGGAGTTGTGAAAATCTGGTCTAGCAGTCAGCCTAGTGGTCCTTGATCGTCATGGCTCCCAAGAAGAAGGAGACCATGGTGGTCGGTTCGTCGGGAGCCAGACTTCTAGTACTGGTGCGGGCGAGCAGCGGGCTAGTCGCAGACAAGACCCGAGGCGTGACCCGCGAGCATCAACATCACTCTGGCAGTCAGAGCCTGGCTAGCAGCGTCGTTCGTGCGCAAGGTGACGGCCGCACGCCATGAAATCCAATGACGAAGCTGGGCCCCCCGCAGGCGGCGCGGGACCCCCCAAGGGTGTCGCCGTACCACCCACGGGCGGCTGGGCACTCTCAAAGCCGCCCACAACACGCGCTTCCTAGGTTGTGCGCGACGAGCAGCGTCACTACGCCGGTGACCCTGGGTGCCGCCGTGGGGAGAGTCCTGTGTGTCATTTGCGGGACGAAGGAGGTCAGCGTGCCCGCCAAGCTACTGGCAAAAATGTCACACAGCCGCCGAGCCATGACAGAGCTCCTTCTAACATGGTTAGAAGTCGAAGCGCACCACGGTCCATGCAGCTTTCGCCGCCACCCACGCCAGCAAAAGCTTTGGTGCACGCGCAGCTGCTCCTCGACTTCCCTCCTGCAGTGGAGAAGCTCGACGAGTGGAGAGCCACTATCCAGAGCCTCGTCGGCGTCGCCAACATGGATGGGCCACGACCGATGGGGCCCTCAGGCCGGCGCTCCATCGATCCACTGCACGCCAGTGGTGGAGGGGCCAGAGGTGCCGCGGCCACGATGCACTCTCCTCCTCCACGCCTGCCACCGCGGATGTCGGTCCGTCGTGATGACGCTTGTGATAACATTTCCATAGCGTCGTCCGACCCATAGACCCACCGCGACCAACGCCAGGTCCTTCGGGAGCGAGCCCATGAAGACGCTCGAACCACCATCGAGCGCCGGCGCGATACGCGCCACCAATCAGACAGGCGAGCGGGGCCCGCTATGGACCACCCAACACCGGGAGGCTCCGGCGGCCTACCTTACGAGGTGGGTTGCCCAGCCTTTACCCGTGAGCTGCAGCAGTTCCAGTGGTCGTCCCACCGCACGTTCAAGCCCGACGTCGGCGAGAAGTAGAACGGCAAGACCCATCCGTCAGAGTTCCTCAGCATCTACACCATCGCGATGCAACCCGCTAGAGCTCGTGACAACAAGGTGCTTGCCAACTACTTCCCGTTGGCCTTGAAACCCAATGTCATGTCTTGGTTGATGCACTTGCTGGCGGATTCCATTTCTTCTTGGTCGGATCTATGTCATGAGTTCGTTGGGGCCTTCACTATAGGACACCAAGCTCATGGCCAGGCGAGTGATTTGCATATCATTCCCAGAAGGAAGGCGAAAACCTGCGCAAGTACATACAGAGGTTCAACCAAGTGCAATACAACATCCCGGATGTTCATCCTGCCGCCGTGATCAGCGCATTCCATCAAAATGTGCGTAACCGCAAGATGCGTGAAGAGTTGGCAATGAACAAGGTCAAGGACGTGGCCGAGCTTTGCATTCTGGCCGATAGATGCGCCTGGGCTGAAGAGGGAAGGAAGTACCCCGACGAAGACGCTGGTGCGGAAACCGACTCTACCCACGAAGACACTGCCGCCCCGACGAAGAAGGGCTGGCGTCACAACAGGAAACACAAGGACAAGACCGTGCTTGCCGTTGAGGGATCCGGCGACACTGGCACTACCAAGAAGGCCAAGGCAGACGACCCCGACAAGGAGATTGCTGGGTGCGCCGCTTACCGGGCCTTGGCGGCTGCCGACAAGCCAGGGGGCTCTGACAAGCAGTACTGCAAGATCCACCGCACCAAAGGCCACGACCTCCAGAACTGCCGACAAGTTGAGCTGCTCGCTGAAAAGCAAAAAGCCGAATATGAGAGGCGGGATAAGGAGAAGGGTCAGGATGGTGTCGATGGATCCGGCAAGAAGCGTGGCGGCCAAGGAGGCCGCCGCGGTAAGGACAACCAGCAAGAGAGGCCCGCTCGGGGCCGCGACAAGAAGCAGGAAGACGACGATCATGACGAGGACGACGAGTCCGGCGAGCACGAGTTCCAGAAGGCTACAGAGGCCATGTGCATCGATGGTGGAGCCTTTCTGCATACTTCTCACCGCCAGCTCAAGCAGTGGGCGCGTGAGATCACAGCAGCGGAGCTGTCGTTCGACGCTCAGAAGCCTATGAAGTGGTCCAGCACGCCCATCATCTTTGACGCCGAGGACCACCCTGATCGCACAACGGCGGTCGGGTGTTTGCCGTTGTTGGTTTTACCAACGATACGCAACCTCAAGGTAAACAAGATGCTGGTTGACAGCGGGGCCGGTCTGAACTTGATCTCACCCATTGTGATCAAAAGGCTGCAAATTCCTGATGGAGACCTCGAGGAAACAAGCACGTTTCAAGGGGTCAACCCGGGAAGGAACCAGCCGAAGGGGAAGGTCACGCTGCCTGTGACGTTTGGAGGCGAGCTGAACTACAGGACGGAGAAGATTGTCTTTGATTTAGCTGAGATTCCCTTGCCCTACAACGGGATTCTCGGTCGGCCGACACTAGCCAAGTTCATGGCGGCATCACATTACGCCTACAACACGCTGAAGATGCCTGGGCCGATGACCATCATCACCATTCCCTGCGACAAGAAGGATGCGCTGATTTGCGCCGACCTACTCTACCGGGAAGCGGTTGCAGCAGCTGCCGCCAAGGCGCCTGCTCCTGCCAGCGAAGTCCCGGGAGGGAAGAAGAAGACCGGCAGGACCTCTGGCACCCACTCCGGCAAGCGCACCTCTTCGGAGTGTTGTGCTACCGTTGAGGACATGCCAGATAGCTCCACCGACAAGAGCAAGAAATTCAGAGCTGCGTCGCCAGAGACCAAGAAGGTGTCCATTAAGGTGGATGGCATGGGAGGGGCTTTCACCATAAGCTCCACCCTCGACAACAAATAGGAAAGCACGCTCATCACTTTCCTATGGGCGAATGTCGATGTGTTTGCATGGCAAGCACCCGACATTCCCGACGTTCCCAGGGAAGTGATTGAGCACCATCTTGCTGTCTGTCCCCATGCGCGACCCGTCAAGCAGAAGGTCAGGAAGCAAGCTTTGGAACGGCAAGAGTTTACCGCAGAGGAGATCAGGAAGTTGGAACAGCAGGCTTGGTGAGAGGAGTGCTCCATCTGACGTGGTTGGCCTATACAGTGGTGGTGTGCAAGGCGAACGGGAAGTGGAGGATGTGTATTGATTATACAGATATCAATAAGGCTTGCCCTAAGGACCCCTTCCCGTTGCCGCACATTGACCGGATTGTTGACTCCACGGGTGCGATCTGTTATCGTTCCTCGACGCCAAATCGAGCCACCAGCCAGACACCCTTTGCCCTGGTATACGGGGCAGAAGCAGTTCTCCCCACGGAACTCATATACGGGTCACCTCGAGTGCTCGCTTACGACGAGTTTGATCAAGAGCAATTGCGGCAAGATGACGCAACGCTCCTTGAGGAAGATCGTCTTCGGGCGGCTGTGAGAGCAGCGCGCTACCAGCAAGCCTTGCGCCACTACCATATCCGCAAGGTTCATGCCCGAAGCTTTGAGGAAGGCGACCTTGTTCTTCGGTGCGTTCAGTCGGCCAAGAATTCCAGCAAGTTGACACCAAAGTGGGAAGGCCCTTATCGGGTAATACGAGTCACCAAGCCCGGCGCAGTCCGCCTGGAGACCGAGGATGCTGTTCTAGTGAGTAATGTCGTGGATCTAAGACTGACAGTAGAATGGGGGTAGGTATGAGGAGGCAAGATCCTAGCTATGGCGAAGTTGTACACACGAGTTTACGAGTTCAGGCCCTTGCGGAGGAAGTAACAGCCCTACGACTTGGTGCCCGTAGGCGGTCGACAGGGTTATGTATATGTGGGTGTTTACGGAGGGTGCGAACCCTTGTGCCAGTGGAGGGGGGTGGCTTATATAGAGTGCGCCAGGACCCTAGCCAGCCCATGTTACAAAGGGTTAAAAGTACATTAAGAAAGAGGCGTTACTGGTAGTGCTAGCAATTAAGTGATATAAATGCCTATTAAGTCTATGAAATAAACGTCCAACCGTTGCTGTGCAGAATGACTTTAGATCTTCTGCCGTCGAGTGATAATTGTTGTGGTCGAGTGACTTTGAATCTTCCGAGTGGAACGACTTGTAGTCGAGTGGATGATGCTATTCCTCGAATGCTTCTGGTTTTAAGATGGTGTCCTAGGGGAGGGTGTCTGGGTCAGGCCCATGACCCTACCCTAGGTACATAGCTTCATCATTAGCCCCCGAATGGTTCAGGGTTTGAATGGAGAAGGAGTTGAGAGAACCTCCGATTCAATTTTTGCGCTCCGGAAGCGCCTTATGAGGACCAAATGAACAACCGTGATGACTACATCTTCTTTTTCAGTCGCCTTGATCCATTCTTGGTTCTGCCGAGTGAACTTTACTGTGATGTCTTGAGTACCGATATGAAAGAAATCTTCCGTCTGACAGGTTGCCCTGCTGCACGCGGATATCGTGGGATTCATATTTTGGGGAAGCACGCGGGACGGAGGAGGCCGCAGTAATCGGATGGGATTAGGCGAGGCCGCCTTGATCACCGCGCCACCTTTTTCACCATGTACCTCGCGCGCGACTATTGCAGGATTTGATAGGATCGTCCGGACCCACAGGTCAGCCACTCGGAAGCGGCCTCATATAAGGTGCCAGATTGGGGTTTTGTGCACAGCGCGTCCCCATTCTCCTCCTTTCTCCTCTGCTCTCTCCGCCATACCCACTTCTGCTCCCGGCGTCGCTGCTCCGTTTGAGTTTCTCCCGCGGCCATGGGAAGGAGAGGACGGTGGCTCCAGAGCGCGCGAAGAAGGCAACGTCGAAGGCGAAGGGGAAGAAGTTCAGCCGGGGTGGATCTTCATCGAGGTCCGGCCTGCCGCGTGACTGGATCCAGGGCGACTGGATCCGGTCGACGATCAGTCAGGACGACATCAACGATCTGGTCGAGGGGGGGCTGATTCCCCACGAATCGGCGCGGCTCTCAGAAGGCGAGACCGAACCGCATCCGCGAGAGGGTGAGTGCGTTCTCCTCCCCACCCATGTTGACCGTGGATTCTCTCTGCCTCCCCATCCTTTTTTCCGGGGATTCTTGAACTTCTTTGGAGCACAACTCCACCACTTTACGCCCAACACCATCGTATATCTTGCCGCCTCGGTGTCCATGTGCGAGAACTTCTTAGGTTGTAGGCCACACTGGGGTCTTTTCAAGCACATTTTCATGTGTCGTTCCCAGTCGGTCAAGAAGGCCAACCTGAGTGACGAGAGGAAGCACGTGATTCAGATGTGCGAGGGTCTTGGGATTCAAATGAGAGGTAAAAGCACTTTCCCAGCCATGATCCTTCCCGAGTCGGTCCGAGGATGGCAGTCGACCTGGTTTTATTGCAAAGACCAGCCGACTCCAGGTCAGTCGACCGGACTTCCTGCTTTCTCCATGGCTCAGGTCGAGAAGCCCTCTGCCTTGAAAGTGGTTCCAGAGGAGAGGGCGCAGGTGAAGGTGTTGGTCGAGCGGGTGGTCCAGCTCGTCCGGGATGGTGTGACCGGTATGGATCTGTTGGAGGTCTTCATTAAACAACACATCCAGCCACTCCAAGCCCGTGACCATCCAATGTGGATGTACTCGGGTATTGAGGATTCCACTCGGATCCACCCAGAGGAGGTCGACGAGGACACGGTGGAGAAGTGGCTGAAAGACATCACTGGCAACAAGGATAACCCTAGGGGGTCCAGGAGAGTCGCTCCATTCGACAATTCGCGCCAGCCAGACCAGGTCCGACTCTGGATTGCCGAGTGTTTTCTTGATTTATCATGTAACCGCCTGTTGACAACCGACTGATTTTTGCTTCACTTGTTATCTTTCAGGCCCTTACTGAGATGTACTCGATGCCCAATGGAGAGCAGGAGCAGGATCCAGAGGGGGAGGCGAGCGGGGGCGAGAGCAGCGAGTGGCACTCTGACGAGGAGGAGGACGAGGAGAGTGACAAACCGAGTGATGAAGAAGAGGTCGACTCGCCTCCTCGTAGAGAAAAAAGATCCAAGCACGCTCACAACCCGGCAAGCATCCATGACAAAGCGGCCGCACCGACTGGGCAGTCGCCGAAGCGCCCCCGGACGTCTTCTCCAGTGCCGACTGAGAGGGCACTGAAGCAACCTAAAGCTGCATCGTTTCCAGCACCGAAACAACCGAAGGCTGCGTTATCCAAACCGCCGAAGGCTTTGCCCAAGATCAAAGTGGCCATTCCTACTGTCTCTGGGTAATAATCAGACCTGATTCTTTGGTTGACTCGGTGCAACAAACATGACCGACTGAATATTGAAATTTGCAGAGCTGCTACCTCCGGGACTTCCACCCACAAGTACGAAGACGAAGAGATGGAAGACGCAGTCACCTCCAACCCAGGTACAACTATCGTAATCATGTCCTTGGTTACTTGGTCGATTATTCTGATGATTGATCTGGGGTCGACTGATTTCTTTACAGCCCCTCCTAATATCATTGAGCTTCCAGATGATGAAGAGGACGTGCCGCCGAGGCCCAGGAGGAACAAGAAGGCGTCAGCTGGCAAGGCATCCCAATCGGAACCAGCGGCAGAACCAGAAGTTCAACATCTTGAAGATGTGAGCAGGGTTTCTGTTACTTTTGCTGATCCACTGTTGAGTGTACGCCCCACACCGTCGACTGTGCCAATGCCTGCTTCAACCGTACAACTTCATACCTCAGAACTTCAAACTGCTGTGTCTGGACTGTCAGTCCTGTTCTTCACCACTCATCACGTTCTAGAAAGCCAGGCGGACGCCGCTGTGGAAGCCATTCGCCAGGCTGGTATAATGATGGAGCAGGTGAAGGCGGTGCACGAAAACAGTCAGGCTGCTTATGACGCCAGCGCGGCCCTTCGAGCTAATGTCCAAGTAAGTTGGCTTCCGACTGAACTTGTTCTGTTAGGATATGCTACCTGAATACTTTTTCTCCGTGTAATCTCTTGTTGTCCTGCACTTCGCATCTGCACACCCACTGGGTGTTTTTCCATCTTTGTTGTTTTCACTCTTCCACTCGGTCTAGGTGGACCGTGTCGAGTGGAATCTGAACCAGTGGGGGCACGCTAAGTGCACCCACTGGGTGTAGTCCCCGAGACCACAGTCGACTGCTGGCAGTCGGTTGGGGTCTGAACACTTTTTTTTCTTTTCCACTCGGTCTAGGCGGACCATGTCGAGTGGAATCTGGACTAGTGGGGGAACGCTAAGTGCACCCACTTGGTGTAGTCCCCGAGACTACTGTAGAATGTTTGATTCTGCGGCAGTCTTTAAAGTTTTATTCACTCGGAGGTAAATAGTCTTTGATCTTGTTCACTGACACGTCTTTTACTCATTGCATAAATCATGTGCGCTTATCTCCAAATTCGCTGAATTCAAGTTAAAGCAGAGGCAACTCAACCTTGACTTAGAGCTGGCCCGACAGAACTTAAAAAAAGCTCAAGATGAAGTTGCTGGTAAGGAACGTAACAGCCTGTCGACTGCTTATCTCGACCATCCTTCAAGTTATCCCTTCGTTCTTCTGTTTGACCCAAATGTGTGTTTCACAGAGAAAATGAGGCTGGCTCTGGAGAAGAAGGACCTCGACCTTGCAGCTGCGCACAAGGAGGCTCAAGAGAAGACTGCCCTTGCTGACAAAAAGCTGGCTTCGGTCGGAGCGCTAGAGGAGGAAATAACCAAGTTGAAGTCGTCTCTTACTGAATCCAACCGAGAGGCGACTCGTCTGAAGAAGGATAAGGTGACTCTGAACGAGCAGCTGGAAAGCATGTCTTGTAGGAGAAACGACTTGGAAGCTTATCTGAAAGCCCTCGCCAAGAAGCTCTTCCTTATGCTTGAAGGTACCCCCTTTTATCCGACTGTTTCACTGTTTGCAAGTCACTGCGGACCAGTCGACTCATTAACTCCTTGAATCTACAGAATTCTACCAAAACTTTGAAGAGGAAACTGGGTGGATCAAGACGGGCTTGGATCCCATCCTTTCTCCAGTCGGTGATGAGGCTGCCATGAATGTGCTTCGACTGGAATCTCGTGTTGCTAGTGTTACCAGTTATCTTGCTCGCTTGAAGGTAGCGACGTCGCACATTGACACATCACTTTGGCCAAGGGCAACGCTTCAAAATGATCTCGAGTCTCTGATGACTCGACTCAATGAGGTTCCTGGTCGAGTGCAGGAATGGAAGAAGTCTTCTGCCCGATGCGGTGCTGACGTGGCTCTGTCGTTGGTTAGGGTCCACTACAAAGAAGCTCGAGAAGAGAAGCTGACGGCGATCAAGATTGCCAACACCAAAAGACACAACTTCCAATCCTTCATGGAGACTTTCATTGCTGCTCCCACTCGGATCACTGACGGGATCGATTTGGACGAGTTCGTTGAGCCTGCAAGCCCTCCTCCCGCTGAGTGAACAAACTTGATACCTAAATTTGCCTTAAATTTGTCTCGGAATGCGGAGTGATTTTTGTAACCATTAAACTCCTTTGGGCCTGATGCCCAGGTACTTTTATCTTCGTCCTGAAACTTTTAAGATTATATCCGAACTTGGTTTATCTTCTGCATGTGCTTGTGTTTGCCTTCGAGTTGAACTTGTTCTTCACTCGGAATATTCTTTGAACTTGAGATGCAGTTCTGAGGGAGATATCCCAGTCGACCTGTACCTCGTCGTCCTTGCAGATAGGGATGGAGCACACGTTGTATTTGTGGCGCAGCTCCGAGGAGAGGATTGTAGTCGACCTGCACCTTGTCGTCCTTGCGGATAGGGATGGTTTTCAAACTTAGGCGAGTATTGAACTGCAGCTAAGCCCCAGAGTGTGAGGTTTGCTCATCGCTCGGTAGGATTTTTTAAACTTAGGCGAGTACTGGACTGCAGCTAAGCCCCCGAGTGTGAGGTTTGCTCATCACTCGGTAGGATTTTTTAAACTTAGGCGAGTACTGTACTGTAGCTAAGCTCCGAGTGTGAGGTTTGCTCATCACTCGGTAGGATTTTTTAAACTTAGGCGAGTACTGGACTGCGGCTAAGCCCCCGAGTGTGAGGTTTGCTCATCACTCGGTAGGATTTTTTAAACTTAGGCGAGTACTGGACTGCAGCTAAGCCCCCGAGTGTGAGTTTTGCTCATCACTCGATAGGATTTTTAAACTTAGGCGAGTACTGGACTGCAGCTAAGCCCCCGAGTGTGAGGTTTGCTCATCACTCAGTAGGATTTTTTAAACTTAGGCGAGTACTGGACTGAAGCTAAGCTTCCGAGTGTGAGGCTTGCTCACCACTCGAAAGGATTTTTCAAACTGAGGCGAGTACTGGACTGCAGCTAAGGCTCCGAGTGAGAGGCTGGCTCACCACTCGGTAGGATTTTTCAAACTTAGGCGAGTACTGGACTGTAGCTAAGCCTCCGAGTGAGAGGCTTGCTCACCACTCGGTAGGATTTGTCAAACTTAGGCGAGTACTCGACTACATCTAAGCCTCTGAGTGAGAGGCTTGCTCACCACTCGGTAGGATTTTTCAAACTTAGGCGAAACGGATTCGCAGCTAAGCCCCCGAGTGAGAGGCTTGCTCACCACCCGACAGGATTTGTTAAACTTAGGCGAAACGGATTCGCATCTATGGCACCCACTGTGTGTGGGATTTAGAACATAAACATAAAAAAGAACAACGATTATTTATGAGACTGTAAAACCGTGTCTTTGATAATCAAACTAAGGGATACTTCTTATTACATCTCAATAGTCTGAATGCTTAAGTGTAAAAGGGGCGGAGCAACTCCTCATTCCCAGCACGTGGCTCGTCTTTCTTATGCTCGACGTTGTAGAGGTGGTACGCTCCATTGTGGAGCACTCTGGTGATGATGAAAGGACCTTCCCAAGTAGGGGCGAGCTTGTGTGGTTTCTGCTGATCCACTTGAAGAACCAAATCTCCTTCCCTAAATGCTCGACCCCTCACGTTTCTGGCATGAAATCGATGCAAGTCTTGCTGATAAATGGTCGATCGGGTCAGAGCCATCTCTCTTTCCTCTTCTAGGAGATCAACTGCATCTTGCCGAGCCTGTTCTGCTTCATCTTCTGAGAAAAGCTCGACTCTGGGTGCATTGTGAAGCAAGTCACTCGGAAGCACAACTTCAACTCCATATACCAAGAAGAATGGGTTTCGATGAGTCGACCGATTTGGAGTCGTCCTCAAACCCCAAAGTATTGACGAAAGTTCATCGACCCAGGCACCTGCCGCATGCTTGAGGTCACGCATAAGTCGGGGTTTCAGTCCTTTGAGGATCAATCCGTTTGCTCTTTCAGCTTGTCCATTCGACTGGGGATGGGCGACTGATGCATAGTCGACTCGAGTGCCTTGGGAAGCACAGAAGGCTCTGAACTCATCCGAATCGAAGTTCGAGCCGTTGTCAGTGATGATGCTGTGCGGAACACCATATCTGAATGTTAACTCTCTGATGAAACTGACCGTAGTACTGGCTTCAAGACTTGATAGGTTTGGCTTCAATCCATTTGGTGAATTTGTTGACTGCCACGAGCACATGAGTGAAGCCGCTCCTACCCGTTCTTAGAGGTCCAACCATGTCCAAACCCCAAACAATGAAGGGCCAGACGAGTGGAATGATCTTCAGGGCTGACGCAGGCTTGTGAGACATGTTGGAGTAAAACTGGCAGCCTTCACATTTGTCAACTATCTCTTGTGCCATCTCATTTGCCCGTGGCCAATAAAATCGTGCTCGGTATGCTTTGGCCACAATGGCCTGAGAGGACGCATGGTGACCATAGGTCCTCGAGTGGATGTCGTTGAGGATCACTCGACCTTCCTCTGGTGTTATGCATTTCTGGCTAACTCCAGTTACACTTTCTCTGAACAGCTGCCCTCTTATCATAGTAAAAGCTTTGGATCGCGGACAACCTGCCAGGCCTCTTCTTCGTCCTCTGGTAGTTCCCTCCTGAGGATGTACGCAATGTACATCATTGTCTAGTCGGGAGTGATGACCAAAACCTCCATGATCAAGTCGACTACGACCGGGACTTTGACTTCAGTCGGATCAACAGTACTCTTTGGCTGCGGGGGCTCTTCAGTGAAAGATCTTCCTGGACTGAAGGTGTATGAATATGCTCCAAAAACACATTACTGGGAATGGCTTCTCTCTTGGAACCTATCTTTGCCAAATCATCCGCTGCTTGATTTTTCAGACAGGGTATATGGTGGAGTTCTAAACCCTCGAACTTCTTTTCTAACTTTCTCACCGCATTGCAGTAGCCAGTCATAGCTGGGCTTCTGACGTCCCACTCCTTCATTACTTGATTCACTACCAAATCTGAGTTGCCGTAGACCATGAGGCGATGGACGCCGAGTGAAATGGCCATACGCAACCCGTACAAAAGTGTCTCATATTCAGCTTCGTTGTTGGAGGAATCGAAATGAATTTGGAGAACATAGCGGAGCTTGTCGCCTCGGGGGGATACCAATACCACCCCAGCACCAGAACCATTCAACATCTTGGATCCATCGAAGAACATGGTCCAGTGGTCCGAGTGAATCTGAGTCGGCAGTTGCTGTTCGATCCACTCGGCGAGGAAATCCGCTATTGCCTGGGACTTGATAGCTTTCTTTGCCTCAAAACTTGATATCCAAGGGAAGGAGTTCAATCGCCCATTTTGCCACTCGACCAGTTGCATCTCTGTTGTTCAGAATTTTCGACAATGGGGCGTCGCTGACGACTGTAACGGAGTGATCGGAGAAATAATGTGCAACCTTCTTCGTGGTCATGTAAATCCCATATACAAGCTTCTGATAATGTGGATATCTTTTCTTGGATGGAGTCAAAACTTCAGAAACATAATATACTAGGCATTGAACTTTATAGGCTTTTCCTTCTTCTTCCCGCTCGACTGTGAGTACTGTACTGACAACTTGTCAAGTGGCTGCAATGTAAAGCAGTAAAGGATCTTTGCTGATTGGGGCAGCGAGCACCGGCTGGGTGGAAAGCAGGGCTTTGAGATCTGAAAACGTTGCATCAGCTTCAGGAGTCCACTCGAACTTGTCAGATTTCTTCATCAGTCGGTAAAGAGGCAATGCCTTTTCACCGAGGCGAGAAATGAATCGACTCAAGGCGGCCAAACAACCAATAAGCTTCTGGACATCATGCACGCGCACAGGGCGCTTCATTCGGAGTATGGCACCAACTTTCTCTGGGTTCGCGTTGATCCCTCGTTCGGAAATGAGGAAGCCAAGTAACTTTCCGCCGGGAACTCCGAAAGTACACTTTGATGGGTTAAGCTTGATATCATATCTTCTCAAGTTGGCAAAGGTTTCAGCAAGGTCAGTCAGCAGGTCGGAACCTTTGCGCGACTGGACCACAATGTCATCCATGTATGCTTCCACATTCCGATTGATTTGAGTGAGCAGACACTTCTAAATCATCCTCATGAATGTGGCCCCAGTGTTCTTGAGACCGAATGGCACGGTTACATAACAAAAACACCCGAATGGAGTGATGAAAGCTGTTTTTATCTCATCGGGTCCATACAGTCGGATCTAATGGTACCCGGAATAGGCATCTAGGAAAGACAAACGCTCACACCCCGTAGTCGAGTCAACAATTTGGTCGATACAGGGGAGAGGAAAATGATCTTTCGGGCAGGCCCGATTGATATGCTTGAAGTCAATGCACATGCGAAGTGAGTCGTCCTTCTTAGGGACCATAACATCATTGGCGAGCCACTCGGAGTGGTAAATCTCGCGGATGAACTCAGCTGCCAGGAGCCGAGCCACTTCCTCGCCAATTTCTTTTCTCTTCTGTACGACGGACCGTCGAAGATGTTCTTTGACTGGTTTTACTTTCGGGTCGACTCGCAAACGATGCTCAGCCAGTCCCCTGGGTACACCCGGCATGTCAGAAGGTTTCCATGCAAAGATGTCCTAGTTCTCATGGAGGAACTAGATGAGCGCTTCTTCCTTTTTGCTATCGAGTGAAGTTGAAATATGAGTAGGAGCAACATTAGGATCAGTCAGGTGAATATGAATCGACTTGGTTTCACCAAACGACTAAAATGCAGAATCAGTGGCAGGCTTCTTGGAGTGCAGCAAATCACTCGGATCTGCATTTTTCTGGTATTCTTGCATTTCGACTGCCGCCATTTGTGCATCAACAATTTTTGAGCCCTTCTGGAAGCACTCTTCTGCTTTCTGCTGATTGCCAGTGATAGTGATCACTTCTCTGGGACCATGCATTTTCAATTTGAGGTATACGTAACATGGTCGAGCCATGAAATGTGCATAGGTAGGCTTACCCAGAATGGCATGATAAGCACTCTTGAAATCTACTACTTCAAATGTCAACTTTTCTTTGCGGTAATTCTTGGAATCACCGAAAACAACATCAAGGGCGCTCTGGCCGAGTGATTCAGCCTTCTTGCCGGGTATAACGCCATGGAAACTCATATTACTTTCGCTGAGCTTGGACATCGGAATCCCCATTCCCTTCAAGGTTTCATCATAAAGGATATTCAGGCCGCTACCACCATCCATCAGCACTTTAGTCAGTCGAGTGCCTTCAACAACTGGGTCGACCACCAACGCTTGCCTCCCAGGGGTGGCTATACGTGCTGGATGGTCAGACTGGTCGAATGTGATGGCAGTTTGGGACCACTTCAAATAACTTGGTGTTGCCGGAGCAACCATGTTCACTTCTCTGTTGATAACTTTCAATCGACTTCTGCTCTCAACATCAGCAAAAATCATCAGAGTGGAGTTGACGTTAGGAAAACCGTCATCATCCTCTTCCTTGTCCTCATCCTTGTCCGACTCCTTTTCCTTCTCTTTGGGTTGCTTCTCTCGGAATTGCTGGACCAGGAGTTGACACTGTTGAGTGGTGTTCTTGGGATAAATCAAATTACCCTCTTCATCTTTCTTGGTATGAATGTGACATGGCAAATCCAACACATCATTCCCGTCTTGATCTTTCACTTTCTTGGGATTCCAGGGCCCTTTGGGCTTCCCCTTGAACTTTCCTTGAGCCACAACTAAGGCCTCACCAGGAGCAACTGGGTCGGCCTTACGCTTCTGTTTCCGATTGGAAGTACCTCCTCCGGTGTCCTGGTCGACTGTTTTGTGCTTGCCACTCCGGAGTTGGTCTTCCTCTTCGCCGTTAGCGTATTTGGTGGCAATCTCCATCGTCCGAGTCAGAGTCATATCTCATGTCCGACCGAATTTCAGATTCAACTCCCGATATTTAACGCCTTCCTTGAAGGCATAGATTGCTTGGTGATCTGACACATTTTTCACTGTATGGTGTAACGTGATCCATCTCTAGATATAATCTCTCAGAGTTTCATTCGGTTTCTGTACACAACACTGCAATTCTGTCAACCCTTCCGGTCACTTGCAAGTACCTTCAAAAGTTCTAACAAACACTCTAGCGAGTTCTTCCCAACTGTACATGCTACCAGGTGCTAGTTGGTTCAGCCACGCCCTGGCCGAGCCTTCCAGCATGAGATGGAGGTGCTTCATAGCCACCTCATCATTCCCACCACCAATTTGCACAGCCACTCGGTACTCTTCAAGCCAAGTGTCAGGCTTAGACTCACCGGTGAACTTGCTGACTCCAGTCACCAACCTGAAGTTGGGAGGAATCACTGCGGCCTTGATGGCTCTACTGAAACACTTGGGACCGGAAATGTGCACTCTACTGCCAGTTGGATAATCTCTGTCATGACCTTGTCAATGCGCTCTGTTCCTGTTAACCAGACCTTGAACGAGAATAGATCTCGCATCAAAGCCTGGCTCTCTTGGGGCGACTGGTACTCTTCGCTCCCCACTGTGGGGTGCCTGTCATCCTGCCGCCGAGGCACGTATGACCCACTCCTCGGAGGAGGCGTGGGCACTCAACGACGGTCATCGTGGCCGAGTCGGTGATCATACTGCTCGCAGTTTCTGTACTGATCCTACCGGTGCCCTCGTCCCTCATGCCGCGGAGGCGATCTTGGGCTGCGAGCCGACTAGACTGTGTCTGCCACCACAGACCTTCTATGGATCCTATTCCGCGACTGAGATACTGCTGTATTCTGTTCTCCAGCTGCTCGAAGCAAGGCTCGGATCTGCATAACACCCCTGCCTACCTCCGACTAGGAAGGCTGGATTGACTCTGCTATTCGGGATGCGGCTGTGAGATTTTGGATCGGAGTGCGGTATACCTGAGTTTGAGGTGGAAAAAGCTGTCGTCGACTAATCCGTATCCAATGTATCTATAATTTTTGATTGTTCCAAGCTATTATATTATCTGTTTTGGATGTTTATGGCCTTTATTATACACTTTTATATTATTTTTGGGACTAACCTATTAACCCAGAGCCCAGTGCCAGTTTTTGTTTTTCCTTATTTTAGAGTATCGCAGAAAAGGAAAATCAAACGGAGTCCAATTGACCTAAAACTTCACGGAACTTATTTTTGGACCAGAAGAAGCCCACGGAGTATCGGAGTTGGACCAGGAGAGTCCCGGGCTGCCCACGAGGGTGGGGGGCACGCCCACTCCCCCTGGGCGCGCCCCCCTGCCTCGTGGACAGCCCGGAGATCCACCGACGTATTTCTTCCTCCTATATATACCCATATACCCTAAAAACTTCGAGGAAAACTATCGGGGAGCACAATAGATCGGAAGTTTCGCTGCCAGAAGCCTCCGTAGCCACCAAAAACCAATCTAGACCCGTTCCGGCACCCTGCCGGAGGGGGCAATCCCTCTCTAGTGGCCATCTTCATCATCCTGGTGCTCTCCATGACGAGGAGGGTAGTTCTCCCTCGGGGCTGAGGGTATGTACCAGTAGCTACGTGTTAGATCTCTCTCTCGTGTTCTTGAGGTGGTACGATCTTGATGTATCGCGAGCTTTGCTATTATAGTTGGATCTTATGATGTTTCTCCCCCTCTACTCTCTTGTAATGGATTGAGTTTTCCCTTTGAAGTTATCTTATCGGATTGAGTCTTTAAGGATTTGAGAACACTTGATGTAATAACCATGGTGACAATGGGTTATTCTATTGATTCACTTGATATATGTTTTGGTGATCAACTTGCGGGTTCCGCCCATGAACCTATGCATAGAGGTTGGCACACGTTTTCATCTAGACTCTCCGGTAGAATCTTTGGGGCACTCTTTGAGGTAATTTGTGTTGGTTGAATAGATGAATCTGAGATTGTGTGATGCATATCGTATAATCATACCCACGGATACTTGAGGTGACATTGGAGTATCTAGGTGACATTAGGGTTTTGGTTGATTTGTGTCTTAAGGTGTTATTCTAGTACGAACTCTAGGGCTGTTTGTGACACTTATAGGAATAGCCCAAAGGATTGATTGGAAAGAATAACTTTGAGGTGGTTTCGTACCCTGCCATAATCTCTTCGTTTGTTCTCCTCTATTAGTGACTTTGGAGTGACTCTTTGTTTCATGTTGAGGGATAGTTATATGATCCAATTATGTTATTATTGTTGAGAGAACTCGCACTAGTGAAAGTATGAACCCTAGGCCTTGTTTCAACGCATTGCAATACCTTTTGTGCTCACTTTTATCATTACTTAACTTGCTGTTTTTATATTTTCAGATTACAAAAACCTATATCTACCATCCATATACCACTTGTATCACCATCTCTTCGCCGAACTAGTGCACCTATACAATTTACCATTGTATTGGGTGTGTTGGGGACACAAGAGACTCTTTGTTATTTGGTTGCAGGGTTTCTTGAGAGAGACCATCTTGATCCTATGCCTCCTATGGATTGATAAACCTTTGGTCATCCACTTGAGGGGAATTTTCTACTGTCCTACAAACCTTTGCACTTGGAGGCCCAACAACGTCTACAAGAAGAAGGTTGTGTAGTAGACATCAAGCTCTTTTCTGGCACTGTTGCCGGGGAGGTTAGCACTTGAAAGTATATCTTTAGATCTTGTAATCGAATCTTTTTGTTTCTTGTTTTAGCACTAGTTTAGTTTATAAAAGAAAACTACAAAAAATGGAATTGAGTTTGCCTCATACGCTTCATATTTTTAATATATTTTGTGAGAATGATGGAAAGGAAAATTGTGCTCAAATGCTGTGTTAGAAGAAGAATGCATTAAAATTTTTGGCACTAAATATTTGAATGATGAGCATGATTGCAATGTTGTTAATATGAATTCCTTGAATATCTATGATGCTAATGATATGCAAAGCCACAAGCTTGGGGATGCTATGTTTGATGAATATGATATTTTTAGTCCCCCATATTTATGATGATTATGTTGATGAAAGTGGTTTCGGAGAGGTCATGACTTTATTTTGTGATGAATCCACTATTTCGGAAGAGGTTCCAATTGATTATGAGAACAAAGTTGCTATCTATGATGATTATTGTGATGACTTGTATGCTATAAAGAATAATGATATCCATGAAACTTGTCATCATGATTTTAGTTTTAAATTGGATTATGCCTCACACGATAATTATTTTGTTGAGTTTACTCCCACTTTTCCGAATGAGAAGACTTTTGCTTATGTGGAGAGTAATAAAATTTCTATACTTGTAGATCATGAAAAAAATGCTTTAGGTGCTGGTTATATTGTTGAATTAATTCATGATGCTACTGAAAATTATTATGAGGGAGGAACATATGCTTGTAGGAATTGTAATAATATCAAGTTTCCTCTCTATGTGCTTAAAGTTTTGAAGTTATGCTTGTTTTGCTTTCCTATGCAAGTT